>NW_026292402.1:0-18865 GCF_023091745.1 Budorcas taxicolor
GAGGAAACAAACGCTACCATGCCCATAGTGTAGTTGCAACCATCGTGCCCATAGTGATTAATATTGTAACCATAACATGAATAATAGCATAGAAGGGAGGCAACAAAGTAGGTTGCCCCAACCATGTATAGCAAGCAAGCATATCAAGATTTCAATTGGGTCTAATCCACATATAAACATGTATAAACATGTAGTATTAAGCAATCCACTTTAGCTCAGTGTTCATAATCGATACTAATTTCATGTATACAAAATATTCGCATATTCAATAGTATTCATGATTCAAGCATAGTCCAAGCATGTTCAACTTATATCATGTGACTTAACAAGTAAACATGTGAACACCTTGCATGTATAAACATTTATATTGCCACAATTAATGCTTCTTGATGGTTATTGATCATCCCAGACATATGAAATCAAGAAAATACAATAAAACCATAATTAAATTCTACCATCATAATCTAGGGTCCGATACGGTTCTAACGCATCTAACGGTGCCTCAATCCGACATCGGTAGCTCCCAAAATCACTAAAACAAGTTCTATTCACAAAGTTGTCATTTGGACATCCGGTTGTTATAGCCTCAATCCGGTCGACTGGATAGAGGCCACAACGCCCGGCAGCGAGCATTGATCTGGGCAATACATGCTCTATTCAATCGATCGGATGAAGTAGGTAACGATCAGATCGCTGACGAAAAAAATGCAATTTCTACAACAATCAATCTTGCAACACACAACTCTCTACCAACAATCAAGTATGCTCAAGGTGACTTATTAGGAATCATACAAGAGTTCAAACTTCACCCAATCACCCCTCCTCAACAATTTCTAAACACCCAACATGAATTTGCAATTCCTAGATCTACAACACCAAACATTCAACCTATCATCATCCAAGCTTTTGTATACAAGCTATAGCAAGTTTAACACCAAATAAACACTAATAATCTTGAATGAAACCTTTAAAAACCATTTATGAAAAATCCCTCACCTTTGCAAATATTTGAAATGCAAGAAAATGTTGTAGGATGCAAGATGAAGCTCAAGAATAGCTTGAAGATGCTTGAAATGCCTTCCCTTTTCCTTCTCCTTATCTTTTCTTCCTTTTTTCTCTCCTTTCTATGGTTGAAATCTGAGTGTGTGTAGTGTGTGTAGTGTGTAGGCTGATGTATATGTGTGTATTATTTTGGGTGTGTGGGTGTGTGGGTGTGTAGTGTTTTTGTGTATGTAGAGATTTAGTGTGTGTTATGGTATAATGTGTGTATATAATGTTAGGTAGATAATATATTATGTCCCTAATGACTAAGTTGCCCCTCTAACTAATTGCTTATTTACTAGCATGCCATGTAGTTCTAATTTAATTATTTAGTTAGCTAGCGTAGTATAATGTAATTTATGTATTGCCTACAAAATCTAAACCACACAAATGCATGTTAAACAATGCAAATACACGTAAAATGATGTAAACATACGTTAAATGATATAAATGCACATTAAATGCTGCAAAAATATATGAAATGTCATAAAATGCACATGAGCCTCGTGCAGGGTTTCACAGCAACCTTGTTAAATTGGATTGAATATTGTCTCAAAGTCTTCGTTCTTCCTTGCTTCATACTCAATAAGATGGTCGTATGCTTTGGAGGCTTCCTACTACTCCCAAAACGATCCAAGAAAGTCTCGATCAACTGTGTAAATCTTTCAATGGTATCAGGCTCAAGGTCATCAAACCACCTCCGAGCTGCATCCTTCAAAGTCATTGGGAATACCCGATACATAAGAGCATCTGGTAAATCATAAAAAACCATTTTGTGTCGAAAGACGATAATATGGTCCTACAATCACCACTCCCATCAATAGTAGGTAAGGACAATAATTTGTAGTCGGGATGCGTGGTTCATTCCTCACTCTACGAACAAAAGGGTTTGGCCCCTAATACATCTGGGCTTGAGATCTAATATGCCTAGATCCATCCCTCCTGTCATCTATTGTGCACTTCCTCTTGGGAGCCTTTGTATGATGGACAGATCCTGAAGATCCTCTATTCTCATCTTGTTTGAGAATTGGCCTCTTGGGCTCGGCCTTCCTGGCCGTAACCTCGGGCTCGGTTGGGGGGTGAATTTGCTAGATAGGATGTGACTGGAAAGTTTGGTTCATTTGGTAGGCATGGTGTTAGACTGGTGGAACTATTTGGGCTTAGATCAGGTGATTTAGAGTTTCTAGGATATTATTCACCGTTTGAGTTAAGGTGTTTACATCCATAGGGGGATAGGCTGATGTTGATGTGAAATGTGAATAACCAGGGGTGATGGTCCCTGGACTCGCATTGGAACTAGTAAAACGGTGTACAGGAGGACTGTTTATGGTTGGATTTGTGACTCTGCCCGGAGGGTACATTCCAGGCAGTAGAGTTTGGACATTTTGGGTTGGGTTATGAATTGGACCACCGGACAGTGGTGGTGCTGGAACACCGGCTTGATTATGGCTTCTCATATTTACCATGATGGAGACTCAGTTGGAAATCTATTCGATATCTTACAAATGGTGTCACCTGTTAAATGTAAAAATTCCGGAGTATGTCACGAGCCAATTTACAAAAGGAAAAGGTATAGGGTCTACCTACTAAGCACTCAGATTCTTAAGTTAGTACGTTGATCTTACTTGAAGAAGAAGATAAGTACTAATAAAAAATGTATAAAGTATATGAGTTACCTTCATAATGAGAATGAGAGTGTTATTTATATCTTTCTAATGGAATATTCCCCTGATATTCTAGAATTGTGTTAGATTTAGTTGCAATCGCCTCACCGAGGTCTTTGGGACACCCCAGGGACTCGACCCACGATTTGGCCACCTGGATAAGATAGGTGGCCTCGGGCCTCAAGCCTCGGGTCCCCAAGACCTCAGGAAGGGTCCTCGGGTTGGCCTCAACTACATAAACTGCTCTAGGGGTACTTTGGTAATTATGTTCGGGGTCAAAATTTTATCCCACATCATTAACAATATGAAATATTATTTATGTGACATAAAACAAGGCTCTTTCGTAATACAGATACTGTAACGCCCCGATCCCTCAGGGAACTGGGACTTCTATTAGCCATGCTATTCTCAACCCAATTTCAAACCACGGGCACGAAATTTAAGAAAAAACGGACGGAGTTTCCCCTATATATAGAACTATCTAAAACCTGCAAATATCAACATACAACCACAAGGCCATAATCCACATACACATTCTATTTCATCCTTAAAAGCATGCAAGTCAACTAGGCAACAATGTAAAGATTACAATTTATTTCAACATTACAAGCCATTCATAACTATCAATACATTCTAAACTTAACTTTACAAGTACAAAACTGAATTCAATGACAATCCATGTAATACCCCGATCCCTCTCGAGACCGGGAGTTCTATCAATCAATCTAATCACAACCCAAATCCAAAAATCAAAGTTTAGATACAAATATTTTAAATGCGCAAATAACGATGAAACACTCACCTTAGACGCTCCTAGACGCTAGGAAAACCTCGTAGGATGCCTCGGAAACCGCTCCGTGCAAGCTCACGCGAAGATTTGATGATTTGATGTTGAATTGTTTTTTTTTTCTTCTCTCCCATTTTCGGCCAGCTGCCCACTGATTTCAGCTGTTTTTTTATTTTTATTTTATGTGCTATATTGTGCTATTTTAAAAGATGACTTAAGTCCTCAAGTCAATGCTTGGTCAAACTACTTAAAAATTGGTCAATTAGGCTCATTTTAAGCATTTTAAGGCTAAAACAAGTAACATAAATCCAATTCCAGTTAAATACAACTTAAAACACTAAAATTAAAATACTAAATACTAGTTTTCACTATTTGCTGAGGACTGAAAATCATTTCCTAACTATCTCTCTCGATATGTTATGCACTTTGCGATAATAAAAGAATAACAATTAAATCTCAAAGAATTTTAGAAATATATCATTTTTGAAAAATATCATAGTTTAAAATTTACTCCGGCTCGGAGCTACTTTTCATTTAATTGAAAACCGAGCCTTTAAGTGCAAGAAAAATAAAACCGATTGACATCAATATGAAAAATAGTTGATATTCCGTTAAAATAATTAGCTCAAGTATTATTGTAGTTACTTCTAAAAGAAATATGAAAATAAAGCTTCAAATAAATGTTTAACTAAAAATAAACACAAATCCAATTCCAACATTTAAGATGTCACTTAGTTAAATGCAATTAAATGCCATTAAATGCATGCCGGGTTCGGATTATCACATCATTCCCTCCTTAAAACAATTGCGTCCTCGCAATTATTCTTCCAATAGAACTCTGCATCATCTGAAATCCAATTCTGACTAATCTTTATCGGTTGAAGAATCCCGTTGACACGAATATCGAAGAAGAATAAAATTCCAATCAAGCGCCGAGATAATACCAATAAAGACTAAAGCAAAGATACTGTAGATGTCATTAATACTACACAATAACGACAAGAAGAATATCCCACGCACGAATCTCAATAGAAGTCTAACTATTACTGCCCGAGAATCCCCAAGTAAGAAACCAAGTAGAGGCTCAAACAAAGATTCCATCTAGAGGTCCAAGAAATACACCGCTGGTCATGAATTTCATAGAAGAATTCCCTATTAAGAGTGCTGAAGAAAATACTAAGAAACCCAATCAAATATACTTCCAAAGTTCCAAGAAGCCTTCCAAATAATAACCCCATGGGACAACCAATTAGATTCCGAGTTTTGGTATCAAATGCTGAGAGGAATGTCAAAGAAAATAGTAGAGAAAATATAATGTGCCCAATAAGACAAGCAAGTTGAATAACAACCATAGTTTCCCAGATGGATGAAAACTCCAAGGATAAACACCGAACTGGTGAACAATCTACCGAAACCAAACTCTGAGGCCTCTTCACTGTTTGCCAAGTGAGAACTTCATACAATCTTGCCAATAAGGAAAATACCAATAGAACGCCCAATAAGAATTTCAAAGAATGCCCTAAGTAGTATTATACAATAAGTCTGATAGGAACTCCAAATACCAAACCTACTGAGGAACACTGAAGAAGATATCTGAAACAATGCTCCAATAAGAAAGTAGCCAAGTTTGCCCAATAAGTAAATACTAAATAAATGGCCACTAAGGATCCTAGAGAATGCCATTGAAGAATTTCCAATCAGGGATGCCAATATCACACCAATAAAGACCAAGACACATATATCATAGATAATACTGTGCAGTAAGGCAGATTGAAATCCCATTAACCAAGTCCACCAAAAAGTGCCAACAAAAGTCCCCAAAGAACACCCATTAAGAAAACCAAAGAATGCTCCAAAGAATTACCAAATAAAACCCCAAGAGAAAGCTACTCTTTCACAACTGTTAAGCACAGAGGAGGACCATAGAGATTCGCCAATAACCGAGCTCCAAAAGCAAACACCAATTCCCAAATAAAGGCTAGTCAAATGCCATTCATTTCCTTCCAATCCATACACTTTGAAAAGCCAGCGGTGAACCACTTTCTTCAGGGGGGGAAGAGGACTTACTTACCATTTCCATAAGACATGTATGAATGCCAATATATCACAATTATACATATGCCCTAAGCTATTATGCAAGCAAGTTTACAAAACAGTTTATTCAACAAAGTCACTCAATCACGACAATCAAGTCAAGCATAACATAATCAATTCAAATCATGGCATAGCTAATTCAAGACATTCTAATACACACATCACAAGCAATACTCCAAGCAAATAACAATTCACGAGATCAATTCGATTCACGATGCCAATTCAATAGGTCAATTCAATGCACAACTAGACATTTCACCTTTATTGAGAAACATTTAACACATAACACATAACTATATCACATAAGTGCATACATTCAAGTCAAGACGCACAATCTCACATACAAGCATACACTTTCAAGATACACTTAACAAGCACACATTCAAGGGTCACTACCCACCAGACCGAGGACCCTGTCCCTGTTTATGAGCTAGACAAGCTCTGATACCACCTGTAACACCCCGATCCCTCTCGAGACCGGGAGTTCTATCAATCAATCTAATCACAACCCAAATCCAAAAATCAAAGTTTAGATACAAATATTTCAAATGCGCAAATAACGATGAAACCCTCACCTTAGACGCTCCTAGACGCTAGGAAAACCTCGTAGGACGCCTCGGAAACCGCCCCGTGCAAGCTCACGCGAAGATTTGATGATTTGATGTTGAATTGTTTTTTTTTTCTTCTCTCCCATTTTCGGCCAGCTGCCCACTGATTTCAGCTGGTTTTTTTTTTTTAATTTTATGTGCTATATTGTGCTATTTTAAAAGATGACTTAAGTCCTCAAGTCAATGCTTGATCAAACTACTTAAAAATTGGTCAATTAGGCTTATTTTAAGCATTTTAAGGCTAAAACAAGTAACATAAATCCAATTCCAGTTAAATACAACTTAAAACACTAAAATTAAAACACTAAATACTAGTTTTCACTATTTGTTGAGGACTGAAAATCATTTCCTAACTATCTCTCTCGATATGCTATGCACTTTGCGATAATAAAAGAATAACAATTAAATCTCAAAGAATTTTAGAAATATATCATTTTTGAAAAGTATCATAGTTTAAAATTTACTCCGGCTCGGAGCTACTTTTCATTTAATTGAAAACCGAGCCTTTAAGTGCAAGAAAAATAAAACCGATTGACATCAATATGAAAAATAGTTGATATTCCGTTAAAATAATTAGCTCAAGTATTATTCTAGTTACTTCTAAAAGAAATATGAAAATAAAGCTTCAAATAAATGTTTAACTAAAAATAAACACAAATCCAATGTCAACATTTAAGATGTCACTTAGTTAAATGCAATTAAATGCCATTAAATGCATGCCGGGTTCGGGTTATCACAATCCACGTAAGCTAGCAATATCAACACGAAACTCTTGAGCCTTATTTTCTACCTCTGATAGCACATATCCTGAAAGGTGTTAGAAACGAGGGTGAGTATGCAACATGTATACTCAGTGAGAGAGGTGATGCAGCATACCAAGGAATGCTTTCATGAGATGCAACAACGATAATAATATATACAACACAAAATAACAAAGCTAGTTAGACAAGTATTTAACCACGTATAAAAAGGATACGGTTCCACGTTTGTCTTCAATCATGAGCCACGAGCCAAGATCTTTAAGTAAGTGTCGGCAAAACCCTTATTCCTCCAAAATGGGGTACTCCGGTTGTACCCGGATCCTACAACCCTTTCTTATGAGGTAGGTCTATATGCCCAGCAAGGTAAACCACGCCTCTGGGGTAGTGGAGTATACTCAGCGAGAGAAAGGGAATAGGTACCATGGTAGTCAAGGAAGCACGGCAAGCCCGATGCCGCCCGTGTTTCTCAATGCTACCATGTTCGAAAAGGTTGCGCAACCCCGGGTCAAGATCACGAGAACCAAGTATATCAAATATCACATAAGAGGAATGACAAAGTAGGCCGTCCTCGCAGTTAATCATAGATAACACGAAAAGACACAAGATAGCAAGTAAATAACGCCTATAAACTTTATCAATTACTAAAGAATACAATCTAGAAACAGTAAAATAAGTTAAAATGCATAGAAGAGATGGAGATTCCCTCACCTTTAATAAGCCAAACCTGTAAGAACATAGCTTAGGTTTACTCCAAACCTCTTTAAATCTACTCAAATGTGCAACCCCTAGTTATTCATATAAGTATAACACTTTCATTATCCATTGCAATTCTATTATCATGATTAGCTCTAATATACATATAGCCCAAATATACAACTTAACTCATAAGATAGCATGAATCACACATCCTTCAAGTTAAACACTTAATACACACTACTACGTTTAAACACTAAGTATTACTCAATTACTAAACATGTTAAAAGAACTCTAACATGCATTATCCAAAGTGAAATCATGTACAAGATTATCTATATTCTCTAAGATCATTAAACATACACTAATTACTTTAGATTACAAGACATGTTAAAATGAAACTCCTATTAGCACTAAAACACCATAAGCAACAAATTCACATTCTTTAATCAAGTTACTATTCATTTTCTTCTTCAATTCACTTATACACACAAACTCATTTTTCATATGTAATTAAGCTAGAAAGTTCACTCTGCCATATCATTAGTTAGTATAGAAGGCATTAGAAGCATCAAAATATTATTAAGTTAAGATTATAAGCTATAAATTCCAATTACTTTACTACAACAATCAATAATCATCTAACTAGATGAGCTAACTTTATAGTTTACTTAATTAACAATCAAATGTAGCAACTATATCAATTCAAATAACTAATTATGTAATAAGACTAAGCATTTGACAAGAAGTCCAATATATCTCTTTCCAAATGCTTAATAATCATGCCATAAACTTCACACAAGATAAAGAACTTCAAGTCTAACTTCACTAATCTCATGTAACTACTTTATGATGCAAATAAATCCCACGAAATCACATTTTTAAGCACATTAACTCAAAACACCGTAAAGCCCTTTATGTGATTTTAACTATAGCTACCTATTCCAGTTAGCCAAACCACACCATAATTACATTTTAAAGGCTTCCTAACACCTCTAAGGCTAATTACATATTCAACAAGTTAAGTTCCCTATTTCGTTCCAAAGTCCCATTTAGCTCAAGACCCAAATCAAGTCACATACAAACCACAAGTTTCCCAATTTATAAACCAACTATACTACACATCTAAATACATATTATGGCACCATTTAAAACCATGAAACTACACTTTAATCCACAATTATCTCAAAAGTCCCAATTTCTCCTTTATGCGTTTGTACAACAAGTACCTTAACCGATGTTCAATTAAATATCATAACCACTCATTTAGCACTACCTGACCCTATAAACACTAAACAAAACATTCAATTCTACCCGGATTCACGTTTGACCTGAAAACCCCTTTATAAAGTTAGCTATTTTTTCGTTTTAACTAAGTTCTAAGCCAATTAACAACATGTGGTCATTAATCTATCTTTGTTAACATCTATAGCACCTACTTAAAGCATAAAATCATTCTCTAATTCACGTTTTATCGAAACCCTAAAAAAGAAATACTATTCATTGTCTCCTACAACTAAACATTTGCAATTAACCATTAAAGAAGCCAAACAACTACACAAACATGGTTTATATAACATGTAGGTAACATATAAAGCAAGATTTAAACATTTCATAAACAACTAACTACAAATCTAAGAATTTCATAAAATGATACAAACATTAAATATGCAAAATAATACAAAATCCCTCACCTAAGCAAGATGGAAAAGGCTTGAACATGCTCTATGGAAGCTCAAATATACTCCTATGCAAGCACCAAAGATCAAATTGCAAGATTTTGGAATTTCTCTTCTTTTTTTTTCTTTCTTTCCCGTTTGTTCTCTGCCTCAATTTCTATTCTTTTTTCCTTTGTTTTGTTTGGTTGACTTGTTATCATATATAATATGATATAATATAATATAATATATGTATATATAAGTAGGTAGATATAGTTAGATAGATAGATTAATATAGTTTAATTAGGTTAACTAGTTTTCTACTATTCCTACGGTACTTAAAATATTTTTGTAACTTACATTCCCGACATGTTACGCACATAAAATTTATAAATGTGTGCCCAGAAATATGTATATAGTGAAGGAAAAATACAAAATTCGAGAAATAAAATATTAAAATTTTTTTTCCGGGCCCAGGGTTTATTTTTAAATTATGAAAATAATTCATTAAATGTAAGAAAATAATTTTAGATAATGTAAATAAAAAAATATTAGGTTAACCGTGTCATATAAATTAGTTGAATGTAGTCTATATATTTTTCAAAGAAAGATGAAATTATCACATACATACAACATTTAAGATGACACAAAATTATATGCAATTAAGTATGATGTTCTACATGATAGGTCTAGGTATGCTATACACAAAAGAAACATTGAACAAATTTACGAAATAAAATAATTTAGGCCAATATGAAAGTAGATAAAATAAATAAAATAAAAGGAAACTCAATTTCGGGCTCATGAAATACTAGTCAATTAAATGTACTCAAATAAACATAAGATAATTATTCATTCATGTAAACCATTTAGATGTAATTAAAGAAATATAATTATTAAATGTAATTATAAGAAAATAACTAGCCTGAGCTCGGGTGCTACTTATTCAATTATTTGAAAATAATGTAAACTAGCATCTAAATGCAATAAAATAATTTCTAATAATTATTTTACCAAGGTAATTGTCTCATTTAAATTTACTAAATATTATTTGCACGTATTTTAAAAAATATGAAAATAGTGTAAATAAATGAATAATTTAACATAAACATGTAATTATAACCAAACATTTAAAGTAAACACATAATTACATGCAAGTAGGTACTATTAGCTACATGGTGGGTCAGGGTGTCACACTCCCCCCTCCTTCAAACAATTGCGTCCTTGCAATTACTTCTTTCAAGAGAACTCCACACAAGCACACTGAACTCCCTGGATAAGAACCTTGAATGCGAATATTACAGAAAATACCATGGAGAAGTACCAAGGAAACCAATATGAACTGTCATATAGAAATCCCAGCAAGTGGCCAAAGAGAATTCCAAATAATAAATTCCGAATAGGGACACCAAAAATAAGGCTTCGCTTACGAACACCAACTCAAAAAGTCTGAATAGAATTCCTCGGAATAGAAGCTCCTCTGTATTTGAATACCAATATAAGAATTCCATATATGATGATTAAATATTCGAATACCAATATAAGAATTCCATATATGATGATTGAATAAGAAGTCCCGTCAAGAGTCTCAAATGAAAATACCAAGGATAATACCAAATAAGAATCCACGTTCTGAATACCGATAAAATAGTGAAAAAGGATACCCCATTTGAATCCCAAACTTACTTCTAGAAGTACTTCTTTTTGTTCACTAACATAAACTACTGTCGGCTCTACTAGTTCACATATTCGGGAGACCCACTTCTGGCTTCCTCAATAAGAAGAGTGTTTACTTATCATTTTCAAAGGGGTAATATATGTATGCAATTGATTCGATTTAAAATAAACTCTTAATACATATTATTACAAATAACTAAGGCAAATAGATACTTAAGGAATCAATTAAATGTTCCTACCACATAATCTTTACATATTGCGCATATACACCACATAAATGTACTCATAGTCACATAGTACACACATCATATATTTTCCATTACTACATGAATAAGTCACCTAGGTGCACACGAAATTACACATTTGTACATTTTGCACATTCGTTAGGTTAACACAGTGTGGCACAAGAGTACATATTTTCATACAAAGACACACACAAGGATTACATGCAAGCACATTCCTATTCAAAACATATTCCACATACACACACTCGAGGGCTGCTACCCGACAGATCGAGGATCCTGTCTCGCCTGAGAGCTAACTAAGCTCTGATATCACAATTGTGACGCCCTGATCTCTCACGGAACTGGAACTTCTATTTGCCATGCTATTCTCAACCCAATTCCAAACCCCAGGCACGAAATTTAGGGAAAAACGGATAGAGTTTCCCCTATATATAGGACTATCTAGAAACCTGCAAACATCAACATACAACCACAAGACCATAATCCACATACACATTCCATTTTATCCTTACAAGCATGCAAGTCAACTAGGCAACAAATTAAAGATTACAAGTTATTACAACATTACAAGTCATTCATAACTATCAATACATTCTAAACTTAACTTTACAAGTACAAAACTAAATTCAATGACAATCCACGTAAGCCAGCAATATTAACACGAAACTCGCGAGCCTTCTTTTCTACCTCTGATAGCAAGATCCTGAAAGGTGTTAGAAACGAGGGTGAGTATACAATATGTATACTCAGTGAGGGAGTGATGCAGCATATCGAGGAATGCTTTCATGAGATACAACAAGGATAATAACATATACAACACAAATAACAAAGCTAGTTAGACAAGTATTAACCACGTATAAAAGGATACAGTTCCACGTTTGTCTTCAATCCGAGCCACAAACCAAGATCTTCAAACAAGTGCCGGCAAGACCCTTATTCTTCCAAAATGGGGTACTCCGGATGTACCCGGATCCTACGACCCTTTCTTATGAGGTAGGTCCATATGCCTAGCAAGGTGAACCAGGCCTCTGGGGTAGTGGAGTATACTTAGCGAGAGAAAGGGAATAGGCACCATGGTAGTTGAGAGAGCACTACAAGCCCGATGTCGCCCGTGTTTCTCAACGCTACCATGTCTGAAAAGGTTGCGTACCCCGGGTCAAGATCACAAGAGACAAGTATATCAAATATCACATAAGAGGAACGACAAAGTAGGCTGTCCTCGCAGTTAATCACATATAACACGAAAAGATACAAGATAGCAAGTAAATAACGCCTATAAACTTTATCAATTATTAAAGAATACAATCTAGAAACAGTAAAATAAGTTAAAATGCACAGAAGAGATGAAGATTCCCTCACCTTTAGTAAGCCGAACCTGTACGAGTATAGCTTAGGTTTACTCCAAACCTCTTTGAATCCACTCAAATGTGCAACCTCTAGCTATTCATATAAGTATAACACTTTAATTATCCATTGCAATTCTATTATCTTGATTAGCTCTAAAATACATATAGCCCAAATATACAACTTAACTCATAAGATAGCATGAATCACACATCCTTCAAGTTAAACACTTAATACACGCTACTACATTTAACACTAAGCATTACTCAATTACTAAACATGTTAAAAGAACTCTAACATGCATTATCCAAAGTGAAATCATGTACAAGATTATCTATATTCTCTAAGATCATTAGACATACACTAATTACTTTAGATTAGAAGACATGTTAAAATGGCACTCTTATTAACACTAAAACACCATAAGCAACAAATTCACATTCCTTAATCAAGTTACTATTCATTATCTTCTTCAATCACTTATGCACACAAACTCATTTTCACATGTAATTAAGCTAGAAAGTTCACTCTACCCACATCATTAGTTAGCATAGAAGGCATTAGAAGCATCAAAATATCATTAAGTTGAGATTATAAGCTATAAATTCCAATTACTTTACTACAACAATCAATAATCATCTAACTAGATGAGCTAACTTTATATTTACTTAATTAACAATCAAATGTACCAACTATAGCAATTCAAATAACTAATTATGCAATAAGACTAAGCATTTGACAAGAAGTCCAACATATATCTTTCCAAAATGCTTAATAATCATGTCATAAATTTCACCCAAGATAAAGGAGTTCAAGTCTAACTTCATTGATCTCATGTAACTACTTTCATGATGCAACTAAATGCCACAAATCACATTTTACGCACATAAGTCAAAGACACCGTAAAGCCCTTTAGGTGATTTTAACTATAGCTACCTATTCCAGTTAGCCAAACCCCGCCATAATACATTTCAAAGGCTTTCTAACACATCTAAGGCTAACTACATATTCACAAGTCAAGTTCCTCATTTCGTTCCAAAGTCCCATTTAGCTCAAGACCCAAATCAAGTCACATACAAACCATAAGTTTCTCAATTCATAAACCAATTATACTACATATCTAAATACAAATATGGTACTATTTAAAACCATGAAACCACACTTTAATCCGCAATTATCTCAAAAGTCCCGATTTCTCCTTTTATGCATTTGTACTACAAGTACCTTAACCAATGTTCAATTAAATGTCATAACCACTCATTTAACACTACCTCACCCTATAAACACTAAATACAACGTTCAATTCCACCCGGATTCACGTTTGACCCGAAAACCCCTTTATAAAGTTAGCTATTTTTGTGTTTTAACTAAGTATCCAAGACCAATTAAGTACACTTGGTCATTAATCTATCTTTGTTAACATCTATAGCACCTACTTAAAGCATAGAATCATTCTCTAATTCACGTTTTATCGAACCCTAAAAAAATAAACTATATCATTATCTCCTACAACTAAACATCTTGCAATTAACCATTAAAGAAGCCAAACAACTCCACAAACATGGTCTATATAGCATGTAGGTAACATATAAAGCAAGTATTAAACATTTCATAAGCAACTAACTACAAATCTAAGAATTTCATAAAATGATATAAACATTAAATATGAAAAATATGCAAAATCCCTCACCTAAGCAAGATGAAGAAGGCTTGAACATCCTCTATAGATGCTCAAATATACTCCTATGCAAGCACCAAAGATAAAATGTTATAGTGAAGGAAAAATACGAAATTCGCGAAATAAAATAATTTTAAATTTTTCCCCAGGCTCAGGGTTCATTTTAAATGATGAAAATAATTCATTAAATGTAAGAAATAATTTTATATAATGTAAATTAAAAAAATAGGTTAATCGTGTCATATAAATTAGTTGAACGTAGTCTATATATTTTTCAAAGAAAGATGAAATTATCGCATACATACAACATATAAGATGACACAAAATTATATACAATTAAGTATGATGTGCTACATGATAGGTCTAGGTATGCTATACACAAAGAAACATTGAACGAATTCACGAAATAAAAATAATTTAGGCCAATATGGAAGTAGATAAATAAATAAAATAAAAGGAAACTCAATTTCGGGCTCGGGAAATACTAGTAAATTAAATGTACTCAAATAAACATAAGATTATAATTTATTCATGTAAACCATTTAGATGTAATTAAAGAAATATAATTAGTAAATGTAATTATAAGAAAATAACTAGCCTGAGCTCGGGTGCTACTTATTCAATTAATTGAAATAATGTAAACCTAGCATCCAAATGCAATAAAATAATTTCTAATAATTATTTTACCAAGGTAATTGCCCTCACTTAAATTTACTAAAATATTTTTTGCACGTATTTCAAGAATATGAAAACAGTGTAAATAAATGAATAATTTAACATAAACATGTAATTATAACCAAACAATTAAAGTAAACACATAATTACATGCAAGTAGGTACTATTTGCTACATGGTGGGTTAGGGTGTCATAGATACAATACCCAGAATATATTTACTAGCATCATTTGAGTTACTGACAATAGTGGATCTAAAACTTGTGTTTAGTGAGGGTTTTTTTTTGGGTAAGTTTAGTGAGGGTTAAAATGAGACAATTTAACAATTTCATATACAGGAGTGGAACCAAGAATTATTCTCAGTGGAGCTAAAATATATAGTTTTTCAACTTTATGAGTACATTTGTTTTTGAGTAGGGGCTAATAAATTTTTTTAGCTAAGAATACATAGCAATTTAATTTTCTTTTGAAAAAATACATAGAATTTTTAACATTTCTCTTTATTAGTGGAGGCTGCAAGTTACATCCGCCATTGTGCATATGAGTAATTTTTTTATAATTTTTTTTTCAGTGGAGGGTAAATCATTTATTTTAGCCTAAAAGTACATAAAAAATGCACATATATTCAAAAAAAGTAACCATAATTCACTTTTTAATGATTTTACCCTCAAAATTAATAGGACTGCAAATATAAGTCCGTCCATGGTTACTGTTTCGATTTTCTTGTCCTAAATCTTCACCGACCGAGTAGTACTCTCTAAAACAAAACTACTCTATGAGTACAAGTACACCAAACGCTCTAGTCAGATTTGATTCATCAAAAAGACTCCAGTACTTTTTAGTCAAGTAAATGATTAACTATTTACACTACATTTTTAGGTAAATGATTAACTATTTACACTACATTTTTTTGAGGACCTCATCGCTGAACCATGCCCTTGGGGACATCTTGGTGGTTTTAGTGGTCACCCTCATTTTCCAACAATTAATGTCAGAAAAATTATAAAAAGAAAGGTACGGTAAAGGAAATTTAAGAAAAAGGTAAATAGTAAAAAAATTGGATGAGATACCACGCACATGCCCCACATATTTCGTTAAGATTTGTAATGATTTTGACGACAACCATATTACACTCATTTATTAGGTTTAGGTCAAATTTCATTTTTTGATAATTCAACTTGTTTATCTGACAAATAAATAAATAAATAATTTAACTGGTTTACAGGACAAGATAAAGGGTTTAATGGTATAAAAGCTTTTTTGTTTTTTTGTTTTTACTTATTTGTTCTTTAATTAGTTAATTTCGACTGAACTTGTGATTATAGCAATCATTATGAAAACAAAGAGCGAGAAAGTCGCAAAGGTTGGTAGAGTAATCGAGTAATGATTTGTTGTGATTTCAAAAGTCTCAATTTTCTGGAAATATTTTGTCAAGTTCCTAGTAATATTATTTTATTATGTTTGGTTTAGACTCAATATTTTTAGAAATGTTAACTAATATTTCAATAATTCTCCTAACCAAACAAAAAAGGAAAATATAAAACAAAATGTACAAATAAACAATACAATTTACATACTTTTGCTAATACGCGAGTAAAAACATGTTTAATGTATTAATACAACGTAAGTAAATTTATTTTTATATTTATTTTAGCTTGACACTTCAAAATTAGAAACTAAATTTATTATTTAAAAAAATTATAAATTATAAATATAAAATAATTTATTATATTTTTATTATATTTTAATTTTATATTTATTTAATTTAAATCTACAATTAACATTAAAATTTTAAATATAAATTTCTAGTGTAACTTAGAAAATTGATTATTTTATTTATTTCATTTCATTTTTTATTTTTATTGTTATTATTTTATTTATTCTAAATGTTTTTATTTTATTCTTACTAATTTTATTTTATTTGTTTTATTTTTATTGTTATTATTATATTTTTTCTAAATATTTTATTTTGTGTAGTTTTATTTTATTTTATTCTTACTAATTTTATTTTATCTTATTTTATTTATTTTATATTCTTATTCTATTTTACCAATTACTTTTATTTTATTTTATTTTATTTGATTTTGTGTTATCTTATTTTTATTACATTTTAGTATAATTTATATTTTTTTATTTTATTTGTTATTGTTTATTTTTTTCTATTTATATTTAGTTTATCTTATTTTATTAATTTAATTTTCTTATTATTTATTTTATTTTATTTTTTACATTATATAATTTTATCTTTGATAATTTTTGTCATTATTTTGTTTTGTTTTTCATAATTTTATTATTATTTTTAGTTATTTACTGTATCTATTTTTATTTTGTATTTGTAAGATGGGTATTTGGGTTTTTTATTTTTTCAATGTTATTCCCACGACTTGAGAATGTGATTCTCACTCTTTCACATGGGAATATAAATTGGCCAAATCATGAGAATATTACATTTTGAGAAATGTGATATTCCCAGTAACATTTTCTTATTCCTTGAACCAAATATGAGAATGTCATATTTCATAGTTCACATTCCTAGCAATCTTGTAATATTTCATGAAATAAACGCCCCTTATAAATATTAAGGGGCTCTTAACTGATTACGCTGCTTGATAGTTAGGAGATTAGGGTTCAAATCTCATGAGAGGAAAGCATGAAAAAAAAAGAAGAAAAAATTGACCTAAAGCATGTGTCAGGGTGCGTTGGTGCATCACGGGATTTATAAGTGTAAAGGTGGATCCAATGCGGTTCGTCTAGGTATGGCAACGGGTATCCGTTTAACCGAAATTGACGGGTATTCACCCGATAAAACCCGATAACAAAAATCGACAAGGAAACCGATAGGTTTTGGTTTTTATAAGTAGTAACCGATAGATAAATCAATAGATTTTGGTTTTAGACCTTAAAAAAAACTGAAACCCAAACCCGATTATATATTTATAATTTAATAAATATATATATATAATGATATTAAATTTAAAAAATAACTTATTAACTCATTAATAAAAATCCATCATTTTGTGTGAATTTTCACGTCATTCATTTGCATTTCAATGTCATTTCATTTCCATTTCTCTTCATTTATTTTTCTTTTCTTTCTACTCCACTTTCTTTCACTAAAAAACAACCACACACATACCACTCTTCACTCTCTCACTCGCACCAAAAACAAAAAATACCTTCACTTTCTCTCACCAACTCTAACTCTACTGCCACTTTTTGCCCTGTTGCAACCCTTTAATTGAACTAGTAAAAAAAACCGTTGCTATAATTAGTTTTTAGCAACGATTTTTGTAACAGTTGCCTAAATCTAATATTTTTGCAACTCTTTTATCTGACCGTTGTAGTATGTATCTTGAGTTCTTCCTTTTGCTAAGTAATAGATATAATTTTTACCTTTTGCAACGGTTTATCGAATTGGGATTATTTGCAACGTTTAATAGCGTTTTCTAAGACGAAATATTTGGTGGGATGATAAAAAAACTTATTTCCAGCAAAATTTTAACAGGGCTAAAAAATTTTCCCTAAATTGACTTGAAAGATTTCCCCATAATTTTACATAAAAAAATTTTCCCAAAATTTTAGGTTTCCTAAACTCAACGTCTTTCACGACTCCAAAACAATCTGAATTATCTCCCTACGGCAAAGCTTCTCTTTTTTGTTTTTCTTTTGTCGAACTGCTGTAGAGCTTCACCACACATGGTATAATTGGCTTCCTTTTTTTGTTTTTTTTAACTTTTTGATTTCTCTCTTTCTATCAAATCAAATAGACGTTTTTATGAAATACTAACTGACGAGGGGTTCCCGAGCTGAGCTAAATTAGCCGACCTTCTGATCAGAGATGGGCCAATCCGCGCTCCATCAGCAGCTCACTCAGCCCAATGACCAAACCCAGATGACTGACCCGACCCCATTAACCCCGACCTCAGTTCCAGCTGTTCCGAT
>NW_026292403.1:0-18824 GCF_023091745.1 Budorcas taxicolor
CAGCGAAATGCAGCACCTTGAGAGGGTTTTCCTCTCTTTACAGCTTGAGATAATCTTTCTTTAACATGACTGACTTTTTTTTTTAGCGATTTTGTTCGAGAAGAAGAACCTTTCTCTTTCTTATTAGGTTTCCATCCCATTGTGGGAAGAAGGTAAAAAGAAACACAGAACAGAGGTTTTCCAAAGCCACGAACCAAAAACTAAAGCAAAGGTTTTCGAGAACCACGAACCAAGAACAAAGCAGACAATTGGAAGATGAAAGAGGTGAAAAAACATAAGCGAAAGTCAGAACCTTGGGAGGGTTTTCCCTCTCTAGAGCTTGAGAGAATCACTCTCTAACCAGACTGACATTTTTTTTTCCAGCGGATTTGTTCGAGAAGAAAAACCTTTCTCCTTCTAGTTAGGTTTCGTTCCCATTTTGGAAAGAAGGTCAAGAGAAACATAGAGCAAAGGTTTTCGAGAGCCATGAACCAAAAAGTAAAGTAGAGGTTTTCGAGAACCACACGAAGCGCGAAGCAGAGAATTGGAAGATGAAAGTAGTGAAAAAACATCAGCGAAAGGTAGTACCATGAGAAGGTTTTCCCTCTCTAGAGCTTGAGGGAATGTTTCTCTAACCTGACCGACTTTTTTTTTCTAGCGATTTTGTTCAAGAAGAATAACCTTTCTCTTTCTAGTCAGGTTTCTTTCCCATTGTGCGAAGAATGTAAAGAGAAAAACAGAACATAGGTTTTCAAGAGCCACGAAACAAAAAGTAAAGCAGAGGTTTCCGAGAACCACGAACCAACCACGAAGCAGGGAATTGGAAAATGAAAGAGGTGATGAAACATCAGCGAAAGGCAGTACCTTGAGAGGGTTTTTCCTCTCTAGAGCTTGAGAGAATGTTTCTCTAACCTAACTAACTTTTTTTTCTTGCGATTTTGTTCGTGAAGGCGAACCTTTCTCCTTCTTGTGAGGTTTCCATCGTATTGTGGGAAGAAGGTTAAGAGAAAGACAGAACTGAGGTTTTCAAGAGCCACGAACCAAAATTTAAAGCAGAGGTTTTCGAGAACCACGAACCAAGCACGTAGCAGAGAATTGGAAGATGAAAGAGGTAAAAAAACATCAGCGAAAGGCAGCACCTTGAAAGGGCTTTCCCTCTATAAAGCTTGAGAGAATGTTTCTCTAACCTGACTGACTTTTTTTTTCTAGCGATTTTGTTCGAGAAGAAGAACCTTTCCTCCTTCTTGTTAGGTTTCCATCCCATTGTAGGAATAAGGTAAAAAGAAACACAGAACTGAGGTTTTCGAGAGCCACGAACCAAAATTTAAAGCAGAGGTTTTCGAGAACCATGAACCAAGCATGTAGCAGATATTTGGAAGATGAAAGAGGTGAAAAAACATCAGCCAAATATAGCACCTTGAAACGGCTTTCCCTCTATAAAGCTTGAGAGAATGTTTCTCTAACCTAACAGACTTTTTTTTTTCCAACGATTTTGTTTCGAGAAGAAGAACCTTTCTCCTTCTTGTTAGGTTTCCATCCCATTGTGGGAAGAAGTTAAAAAGAAACACATAACTGAGGTTTTCGAGAGACACGAACCAAAATTTAAAGTAGGGGTTTTCGAGAGCCACGAACCAGGCACATAGCAGAGAATTGGAAGATGAAAGATATGAAAAAACATCAGCAAAAGGAAGCACCCTTGAAAGGGTTTTCCCTCTATCAAGCTTGAGAAAATGTTTCTCTAACCTGACTGACTTTTTTTTTTCCAGCGATTTTGTTCAAGAAGAAGAACGTTTCACCTTCCTTGTTAGGTTTCCATCCCATTGTCGAAGAAGTTACAAGAGAAACACATAACTGAGGTTTTCGAGATCCACGAACCAAAAATTAAAGCAGAGGTTTTCCGAGAGCCACGAACCAAGCACATAGCAGAGAATTGGAAGATGAAAGAGGTGAAAAAACACCAGCAAAAAAAAGCACCTTGAAAGGGTTTTCCCTCTATAAAGCTTGAGAAAATGTTTCTTTAACCTGACTGACTTTTTTTTTTCCAGCGATTTTGTTTGAGAAGACGAACCTTTCTCCTTCTTGTTAGGTTTCCATCCCATTGTGGGAAGAACTTAAAGAGAAACACATAACTGAGCTTTTTGAGAGCCACGAACAAAAAAGTAAAGCAAAGGTTTCTGAGAGCCACGAACCAAGCATGAACCAGAGAATTGGAAGACGATAGAGGTGAAAAAAACATCAGCGAAAGGCAGTACCTTGAGAGGGTTTTCCCTCTCTAGAGCTTGAGACGAATGTTTCTATAACCTGACTGACTTTTTTTTTCCATCGATTTTTGTTTGAGAAGATGAACCTTTCTCCTTCTCGTTAGGTTTCCATCCCATTGTGGGAAAAAGGTAAAGAGAAACACAGAACAGAGGTTTTTGAGCGCCACGAAGCAAAAACTAAAGCAGAGGTTTCCGAGAACCACGAACCAAGAACGAAACAGAGAATTGGAAGATGAAAGAGGTGAAAAAACATAAGCGAAATGCAGGACCTTTAGACGGTTTTCCCACTCTAGAGCTTGACAGAATCTCTCTCTAACCAGACTGACATTTTTTTTCCAGTAGTTTTGTTCGAGAAGAAGAACCTTTCTCCTTCTATTTAGGTTTCCTTCCCATTGTGGGAAGAATGTAAAGAGAAACATAGAACATCAGTTTTTTGAGAGCCACGAACAAAAAAGTAAAGCAGAGGTTTCTGAAAACCACGAACCAACACGTAGCAAAGAATTGGAAGATGAAATAGGTGAAAAAACATCAACGAAAGGCAGCACCTTGAGAGGGTTTTCCCTCTATAGAGCTTGAGAGAATGTTTCTCTAACCTGACTGACTTTTTTTTCTAGCGATTTTGTTCGAGAAGAAGAACCTTTCGCCTTCTGCTTAGGTTTCGTTCCCATTGTGGGAAGAAGGTAAAGAGAAACAATAGAGCAAAGGTTTTTCGAGAGCCATGAACCAAAAGGTAAAGCAGAGGTTTTCGAAAACCACGAACGAAGCACGATGCAGAGAATTGGAAGATGAAAGAGGTGAAAAAACATCAGTGAAAGGCAGTACCTTGAGAAGGTTTTCCCTCTCTAGAGCTTGAGAGAATCTTTCACTAACCTGACTGACTTTTTTTTTCTATTGATTTTGTTCGAGAAGAAGAACTTTTCTCCTTCTAGTTAGGTTTCCTTCCAATTGTGGGAAGAATGTAAAGAGAAACACAGAACATAGGTTTTCAAGAGCCATGAACCAAAATTTAAAGCAGAGCTTTTCAAGAACCACGAACCAAGCACGTAGCAGAGAATTGGAAGATGAAAGAGGTAAAAAAACTTTAGCGAAAGGCAGCACCTTGAGAGGCTTTTCCCTCTCTAGAGCTTGAGAGAATGTTTCTATAACCTGACTGACTTTTTTTTTCAAGTGATTTTGTTGGAGAAGATGAACCTTTCTCCTTCTAGTTAGGTTTCCATCCCATTGTGGGAAGAAGGTAAAGAGAAACACAAAACAGAGGTTTTCGAGAGGCACAAACCAAGAATTAAAGCAGAGTTTTTCGAGAACAACGAACCAAGCACGAATCGGAGAATTGGAAGATGAAATGGGTGAAAAAACAACAGCGAAATGAAGCACCTTGAGAGGGTGGTTTTCCCTCTCTATAGCTTGAGAGAATATTTCTCTAACCTGACTGACTTTTTTTTATAGCGATTTTGTTTGAGAAGACGAACCTTTCTCCTTCTTATTAGGTTTCCATCCCATTGTAGGAAGAAGGTAAAGAGAAACACAAAACAGAGGTTTTCGAAAGCCACGAACCAAAACTAAAGCAGAGGTTTTCGAGAACCACGAACCAACAACGAAGCAGAGAATTTGAAGATGAAAGAGGTGAAAAAACATAAGCAAAAGGCAGCACCTGGAGAGGGTTTTCCCTCTCTAGAGCTTGACAGAATCTCTCTCTCACCAGACTGACATTTTTTTTCCAGCGGTTTTGTTCAAGAAGAAGAACCTTTCTCCTTCTATTTTGGTTTCCTTCCCATTGTGGGAAGAATGTAAAGAGAAACATAGAACATCAGTTTTTGAGAGCCACGAACTAAAAAGTAAAGCAGATGTTTCTGAGAACCACGAACGAAGCACATAGCAGAGAATTGGAAGATAAAATAGGTGAAAAAACATCAGCGAAAGGCAGCATATTGAGAGGGTTTTCCCTCTATAGAGCTTGAGAGAATGTTTTTCTAACCTGAATGAATTTTTTTTCTATCAATTTTGTTCGAGAAGAAGAACCTTTCTCCTTCTAGTTAGGTTTCGTTCCCATTGTGGGAAGAAGGAAAAGAGAAACACAGAGCAAAGGTATTCGAGAGCCATGAACCAAAAGGTAAAGCAGAGGTTTTCGAGAACCACGAATGAAGCATGAAGCATAGAATTGGAAGATGAAAGAGGTGAAAAAACATCAGCAAAAGGCAGTACCTTGAGAGGGTTTTCCCTCTCTAGAGCTTGACAGAATGTTTCACTAACCTGACTGACTTTTTTTTTCTAGCGATAATGTTTGAGAAGAAGAACCTTTCTCCTTCTAGTTAGGTTTCATTCCTATTGTTGGAAGAATGTAAAGAGAAACACAGAACATAGGTTTAAAAGAGCCAGGAACCAAAATTTAAAGCAGAGGTTTTCGAGAACCAAGAACCAAGCACGTAGCAGAGAATTGGAAGATGAAAGAGGTGAAAAAACATCAGCGAAATGCAGTACCTGGAAAAGGTTTTCGCTCTATAATGCTTGAGAGAATGTTTCTATAACCTGACTGACTTTTTTTTTCCATCGATTTTGTTCGAGAAGAAGAACCTTTCTCCTTCTTGTTAGGTTTCCATCCTACTGTGGGAAGAAGTTAAAGAGAAACAAATAATTGAGGTTTTCGAGAGCCACGAACCAAAAATTAAAGCAAAGGTTTTCGAGAACCATGAACCAAACACGTAGCAGAGAATTGGAAGATGAAATAGGTGAAAAAACATCAGCGAAAGGCAGCACCTTGAGAGGGTTTTCCCTCTCTAGAGCTTGAGAGAATCTCTCTCTAACCTGACTGACATTTTTTTTTCCTGCGGTTTTGTTGGAGTAGAAGAACCTTTCCCCTTCTAGTTATGTTTCCATCCCATTGAGGGAAATAGGTAAGAAGAAACACAGAACAAAGGTTTTCAATTGCCACGAACCAAAAAGTAAAGCAGAGGTTTCCGAGAACCACGAACCAAGCACGAAGCAGAGAATTGGAAGATGAAAGAGGTGAAAAAACATCAGCGAAAGGCAACTCCTTGAGAGGGTTTTCCCTCTCTAGAACTTGAGAGAATGTTTCTACAACCAGACTGACTTTTTTTTCTAGCTATTTTGTTCGAGAAGACGAACCTTTCTCCTTCTTATTAGGTTTCTATCCCATTGTCGGAAGAAGATAAAAGAGAAACATAGAACACAGGTTTTCGAGAGCCACGAACCAAAAACTAAAGCAAAAGTTTTCGAGAACCACGAACCAAGTACGAAGATGAGAATTGGAAAATTAAAGAGGTGAAAAAACATAAGCGAAAGGTAGCACCTTGAGTGGGTTTTCCCTCTCTATAGCATCTGATATTGTTTCTCTAACCTAACTGACTTTTTTTTCTAGCTAGTTTGTTCGAGAAGACGAACCTTTCTCCTTCTTGTTAGGTTTCAATCCCATTGTGGGAAGAAGGTAAAGAGAAATACAAAACAGAGGTTTTTGAGTGCCACGAACCAAAAACTAAATCAGAGGTTTTCGAGAACCACGAACCAAGAACGAAGCAGATAATTGGAAGATGAAAGAGGTGAAAAAACATAAGCGAAAGGCAGCACCTTGAGTGGGTTTTCCCTCTCTAGAGCTTGAGAGAATGCTTCTCTAACCTAACTGACTTTTTTTTTCCAACTGCTTTGTTCGAGAAGAAGAACCTTTCTCCTTCTAGTTAGGTTTCCTTCCTATTGTGGGAAGAATGTAAAGAGAAACAAAGAACAAGGGTTTTCGAGAGCCACGAACCAAAAAGTTAAGCAGAGGTTTCCGAGAGCCACGAACCAACCACGAAGACGAACCTTTCTCCTAGAGCTTGAGATAATGTTTCTCTAACCTAACTAACTTTTTTTTTCTTGCGATTTTGTTCGAGGAGACGAACATTTCTCCTTCTTGTTAGGTTTCCATCCCATTGTGGGAAGAAGGTAAAGAGAAACACAAAACTGAGGTTTTTGAGAACCATGAACCAAAATTTAAAGCAGAGGTTTTATAGAACCATGAACCAAGCACGTAGCAGAGAATTGGAAGATGAAAGAGGTGAAAAAACATCAGCGAAAGGCAGCACCTTGAAAGGGTTTTCCCTCTATAGAGCTTGAGAGAATGTTTCTTTATCCTGACTGACTTTTTTTTTCTAGCGATTTTGTTTGAGAAGACGAACTTTTCTCCTCCTTACTAGGTTTCCGTCCCATTTTGGGAAGAAGGTAAAGAGAAACACAAAGCAGAGGTCTTCAAGATCCACGAACCAAAAACAGAAGCAGAGGTTTCCAAGAACCACGAACCAAGTACGAAGCAGAGAATTGGATAATGAAAGAGGTGAAAAAACATAAGCGAAAGGCAGCACCTTGAGAGCGTTCTCCCTCTCTAGAGCTTGACAGAATCTCTCTCTAACCAGACTGACACTTTTTTTCCAGCGGTTTTCTTTTAGAAGAATAACCTTTCTCCTTCTATTTAGGTTTCCTTCCCATTGTAGGAAGAATGTAAAGGGAAACATTGAACAAAGGTTTTTGAGAGGCACGAACAAAAAACCAAAGGAGAGGTTTATGAGAACCACGAACCTAGCACGTAGTAGAGAATTGGAAGATGAAATAGGTGAAAAAACATCAGCGAAAGGCAGCACCTTGAGTGGGTTTTCCCTCTATAAAGCTTGAGATAAAGTTTCTCTAACCTGACTGACTTTTTTTTTCTAGCGATTATGCTCAAGAAGAATAACCTTTTTCCTTCTAGCTAGGTTTCGTTCCTATTGTGGGAAGAAGGTAAAGAGAAACACAGAGCAAAGGTTTTCGAGAGCCATGAACCAAAAGGTAAAGAAGAGATTTTCGAGAACCACGAATGAAGCAATGAGCAGAGAATTGGAAGATGAAGGATGTGAAAAAACATTAGCGAAAGGCAGTACCTTAAGAGGGTTTTCCCTCTCTAGAGCTTGAGATAATGTTTCTCTAACCTAACTGACTTTTTTTTTCTTGCGATTTTGTTCGAGGAGACGAACATTTCTCCTTCTTGTTAGGTTTCCATCCCATTGTGGGAAGAAGGTAAAGAGAAACACAAAACTGAGGTTTTTGAGAACCATGAACCAAAATTTAAAGCAGAGGTTTTCTAGAACCATGAACCAAGCACGTAGCAGAGAATTGGAAGATGAAAGAGGTGAAAAAACATCAGCGAAAGGCAGCACCTTGAAAGGGTTTTCCCTCTATAGAGCTTGAGAGAATGTTTCTTTATCCTGACTGACTTTTTTTTTCTAGCGATTTTGTTTGAGAAGACGAACTTTTCTCCTCCTTACTAGGTTTTCGTCCCATTTTGGGAAGAAGGTAAAGAGAAACACAAAGCAGAGGTCTTCGAGAGCCACGAACCAAAAACAGAAGCAGAGGTTTCCAAGAACCACGAACCAAGTACGAAGCAGAGAATTGGATAATGAAAGAGGTGAAAAAACATAAGCGAAAGGCAGCACCTTGAGAGCGTTCTCCCTCTCTAGAGCTTGACAGAATCTCTCTCTAACCAGACTGACACTTTTTTTCCAGCGGTTTTCTTTTAGAAGAATAACCTTTCTCCTTCTATTTAGGTTTCCTTCCCATTGTAGGAAGAATGTAAAGAGAAACATTGAACAAAGGTTTTTGAGAGGCACGAACAAAAAACCAAAGGAGAGGTTTTTGAGAACCACGAACCTAGCACGTAGTAGAGAATTGGAAGATGAAATAGGTGAAAAAACATCAGCGAAAGGCAGCACCTTGAGTGGGTTTTCCCTCTATAAAGCTTGAGATAAAGTTTCTCTAACCTGACTGACTTTTTTTTTCTAGCGATTATGCTCAAGAAAAATAACCTTTTTCCTTCTAGCTAGGTTTCGTTCCTATTGTGGGAAGAAGGTAAAGAGAAACACAGAGCAAAGGTTTTCGAGAGCCATGAACCAAAAGGTAAAGCAGAGATTTTCGAGAACCACGAATGAAGCAATGAGCAGAGAATTGGAAGATGAAGGATGTGAAAAAACATTAGCGAAAGGCAGTACCTTAAGAGGGTTTTCCCTCTCTAGAGCTTGAGATAATGTTTCTCTAACCTAACTGACTTTTTTTTTCTTGCGATTTTGTTCGAGGAGACGAACATTTCTCCTTCTTGTTAGGTTTCCATCCCATTGTGGGAAGAAGGTAAAGAGAAACACAAAACTGAGGTTTTTGAGAACCATGAACCAAAATTTAAAGCAGAGGTTTTCTAGAACCATGAACCAAGCACGTAGCAGAGAATTGGAAGATGAAAGAGGTGAAAAAACATCAGCGAAAGGCAGCACCTTGAAAGGGTTTTCCCTCTATAGAGCTTGAGAGAATGTTTCTTTATCCTGACTGACTTTTTTTTTCTAGCGATTTTGTTTGAGAAGACGAACTTTTCTCCTCCTTACTAGGTTTCCGTCCCATTTTGGGAAGAAGGTAAAGAGAAACACAAAACAGAGGTCTTCGAGAGCCACGAACCAAAAACAGAAGCAGAGGTTTCCAAGAACCACGAACCAAGTACGAAGCAGAGAATTGGATAATGAAAGAGGCGAAAAAACATAAGCGAAAGGCAGCACCTTGAGAGGGTTCTCCCTCTCTAGCGCTTGACAGAATCTCTCTCTAACCAGACTGACACTTTTTTTCTAGCGGTTTTTTTTGAGAAGAATAACCTTTCTCCTTCTATTTAGGTTTCCTTCCCATTGTAGGAAGAATGTAAAGAGAAACATTGAACAAAGGTTTTTGAGAGGCACGAACAAAAAACCAAAGGAGAGATTTCTGAGAACCACGAACCTAGCACGTAGTAGAGAATTGGAAGATGAAATAGGTGAAAAAATATTAGCGAAAGGCAGCACCTTGAATGGGTTTTCCCTCTATAAAGCTTGAGATAAAGTTTCTCTAACCTGACTGACTTTTTTTTTCTAGCGATTTTGCTCAAGAAGAATAACCTTTTTCCTTCTAGCTAGGTTTCGTTCCCATTGTGGGAAGAAGGTAAAGAGAAACACAGAGCAAAGGTTTTCGAGAGCCATGAACCAAAAGGTAAAGCAGAGATTTTCGAGAACCACGAATGAAGCAATGAGCAGAGAATTGGAAGATGAAGGATGTGAAAAAACATTAGCGAAAGGCAGTACCTTAAGAGGGTTTTCCCTCTCTAGAGCTTGAGAGAATGTTTCTCTATCCTGACTGACTTTTTTTTTTCCAACGATTTTGTTTGAGAAGAAGTTAAAGAGAAACACATAACTGGGGTTTTCTAGAGCCATGAACCAAAAAGTAAATCAGAGGTTTCCGAGAACCACGAACCAAGCACGTAGCAGAGAATTTGAAGATGAAAGACGTGAAAAAACATCTGCAAAAGGCAGCACCTTGAGAGGGTTTTCCCTCTCTAGAGCTTGAGAGAATGTTTCTATAACCTGACTGAGTTTTTTTTTCTTGCGATTTTGTTTGAGAAGATGAACCTTTCTCCTTCTTGTTAGGTTTCCATCCCATTGAGGGAAGAAGGTAAAGAGAACCACATAACAGAGGTTTTCGAGAGGCACAAACCAAAAATTAAAGCAGAGGTTTCCAAGAACCACAAACCAAGTACGAAGCAGAGAATTGGAAGATGAAAGAGGTGAAAAAACATAAGCGAAAGGCAGCACCTTGAGAGGGTTCTCCCTATCTAGAGCTTGACAGAATCTCTCTCTAACCAGACTGACACTTTTTTTCCAGCGGTTTTGTTCGAGAAGAAGAACCTTTCTCCTTCTATTTAGGTTTCCTTCACATTGTACGAAGAATGTAAAGAGAAACATAGAACAGAGGTTTTCGAGTGGGACGAACTAAAAACCAAAGCAGAGGTTTCTAAGAACCATGAACGAAGCACGTAGCAGATAATTGGAAGATGAAAGAGGTGAAAAAACATTAGCGAAAGGCAGTACCTTGAGTGGGTTTTTCCTCTATAGAGCTTGAGATAATGTTTCTCTAACCTGACTGACTTTATTTTTCTAGCGATTTTGTTCGAGAAGAAGGACCTTTCTCCTTCTATTTAGGTTTCGTTCCCATTGTGGGAAGAAGGTAAAGAGAAACACAGAGCAAAGGTTTTCGAGAGCCATGAACCAAAAGGTAAAGCAGCGATTTTCGAGAACCACGAATGAAGCATGAAGCACATAATAGAAAGATGAGGAAGGTGAAAAAACATCAGCGAAAGGCAGTACCTTGAGAGGGTTTTCCCTCTCTAGAGCTTGAGGGAATGTTTCTCTAACCTGACTGACTTTTTTTTTCTAGCGATTTTGTTCGAGAAGAAGAACCTTTCTCCTTCTAGTTAGGTTTCCTTCCCATTGTAGGAAGAATGTAAAGAGAAACACAGAACAAAGTTTTCTGAGAATCACGAACCAAAAAGTAAAGCAGAGGTTTCTGAGAACCACGAACCAACCACGAAGCATAGAATTGGAAGATGAAAGAGGTGAAAAAACATTGGCGAAAGGCAGTACCCTGAGAGGGTTTTTCTTCTCTTGAGCTTGAAAGAATGTTTCTCTAACCTAACTGACTTTTTTTTTCTTGCGATTTTGTTCGAGAAGACGGACCTTTGTCCTTCTTGTTAGGTTTCCATCCCATTGTGGGAAGTAGGTAAAGAGAAACACGGAACTGAGGTTTTCAAGAGCTGCGAACCAAAATTTAAAGCAGAGGTTTTCGAGAACCACGAACCAAGCACATAACAGAGAATTGGAAGATGAAAGATGTGAAAAAACATCAGCGAAAGGCAGTACCTTGAGAGGATTTTTTTTTCTCTAGAGCTTGAGAGAATCTCTCTCTAACCAGACTGACTTTTTTTTTCTTTCGATTTTGTTCGAGAAGACGAACCTTTCTCCTTCTTGTTAGGTTTCCATCCCATTGTGGGAAGAACGTAAAGAGAAACACGGAATTGAGGTTTTCGAGAGCCACGAACCAAAATTTAAAGCAGAGGTTTTCGAGAACCACGTACCAAGCACATAACAGAGATTTGGAAGATGAAAGAGGTAAAAAAACATCAGCGAAATGCAGCACCTTGAAAGGGTTTTCCTTCTATAAAGCTTGAGAGAATGTTTCTCTAACCTGACTGACTTTTTTTTCCGATGATTTGGTTTGAGAAGACGAACCTTTCTCCTTCTTGTTAGCTTTCCATCCCATTGTGGGAAGAAGTTAAAGAGAAACACATAACTGAGGTTTTAGAGAGCCACGAACCAAAAAGCAAAGCAGAGGTTTCTGAGAACCACCAACCAAGCACGAAGCAGAGAATTGGAAGGTGAAAGACGTGAAAAAACATCAACGAAAGGCAGCACCTTGAGAGGGTTTTCCCTCTCTATAGCTTGAGATAATATTTCTCTAACCTGACTAACTTTTTTTTCAAGCGATTTTGTTCGAGAAGACGAACCTTTCCCTTCTTATTAGGTTTTCATCCCATTGTGGGAAGCAGGTAAAGACATACTGTAATACCCGAGCTCGGAATGTGAAAATTTTCTTGTTTATTCTTCTGAAAATTATATTTTCTTAAGTTCTTTGAAATCAAATTGTTGCTTCTTTATTGTCGGAAGGTGCATTGCATTTCGAGAGCGATAGTTAGAGGGTGTCTTCTAGTCCTCAACAAATAGTGAAGCTAGTATTTTGGTGCCTTAAATTTAATATTTTACTTGTTGTTAACTGGAATTAATTTGGTGTTGGGTATTTTTGCTTTAAAATGCATAAAAATAGGCAATTTGACCAACTTAAGTTAGTTTGACCAAGGGGTTTGACCATTGACCAAAGCTTGTCACCTTATAAGCTTAAAACATTGCAAAAAAAAAAAACAAAGCTGAAATAGAAAAGGAGCTGGCCGAAGCTTTGAAGAGAAAAAAAAACATTTTAACCTTCCAAACTTCCAATCCTCGCGTGAGCTTGTGCGGGGTTGTTACCGAGGCATCCAACATAGTTTTCCTAGCGAGTAGGAGTGTCTAAGGTGTGGGAAGCACGTTATTTGCGCATTTGAATATCATGTATATCAACTTTATGATTTTTGGGTTTTATCTGTAGTTTGTTGTTTTAATCATTTTAATGCTTTAAGAATGTTCCTTGACAATTGTAGAACATGTATTTATAGCTTTTTAACATTTTATGCGGTTGAATATTGAGATTGCACTTTAAATTGTTAGTTGAATAGTAAATTGTGAATAGTAAAACTTTGAATCGATGAAGTTGATCCGTTATGCATTCTGTTGATGTGGAAAGATGCTAGATATGCTAGAATGCCTAAATGCATGATTTGTTTGGGTTGCGTAATGGAAAAACAAGGAACAAAGCATTGGTGAAGGACGGGGTCGTTTTGGTTGAGTTTAGCGTTTTCTCGTTCATCATGATGGCATTGTTTCGGGAGGCAATGGAATCACTTTTGGTACGGTTATGTTGTTGGTTGGTTGTTTGATTAGAGTAGCAGTAGTTCAAATGAGCAAAGGGGAAAATCGGGGCTTTGCATGAAATCGAGGGTAAAGTAGGGTTTCGGGGTCTTTAGACGTGCCTTATGGTGACCTAGGAGGAATAGTGAAGTCGGTTTCCAAAACTCGTGGCTCGTTTGAAAGTAGTAGCGTTTGGAAAGTCAGGGTCGTTTTGTGATTTAGTTTGTTTTCTTGATATTATGCCTATAGAATGCATAATGTTGCTTGATATGCTTGTTAGAGTTTATTTTGATTGAAATGCTTATCAACTGTTACTATTGCGTGCGAGAGTAACCTACTTTGTTATGCTCTATTGCTTGATTGCTCGATTGTTGCATTTTATATTGTATTGCATTCATAGACTCAGGGACGGCGTGATGGGCCTCTCTGGGTAGCCTTGGGTCGCCAGTGTTGGTTGCCCAAGCTCCATGTCCTATTCCCTTTCTCTCTTGGGTTGCCTCCCAGGGAGATTTGGGTCGTAGAATTGATGGATACTTCCGTGGTATTCCAAACTGAAGTTATAAGGTGGTTTGGGCTGGCGCGTCGTCATCGAATTCGTGATTGAAAGTTGTTCATGAAAAGTGAATCATATCCTTTGAATGAGTGTTTATAGTTTTATTGCTTGTCTTGTTTTATTGTTGGCTTTGTTAGTGTCTTTATATGATAATTGAATGAATTGCATGACTATTTGCATTGCATTCTCCTCTCATCTCTATCCTTGAGACCAATAACCCTCGCTGAGGAATAGTTTTTGCTCATTCTTTTCTAAACTATATTTTACATGAGTAGTTGAAGCGGACCCTATTGAGGTAATTGAGGAGGAAGAGCAACTGGAGGTATTTCCTTGATAGCACTTCTTTGCTTAGCTGGTGGTTGGTTGCCAGACTTTTGTGCGGGCCATGCTTGATGTAGTTTTAAGGCTTGGTTGTCACTTCATTTTGAGGCTTGTAGCTTTGTATGTAGTTTCTATTTTGAGGTGGTCTTATGTTGTAAATTTGAAATAATGTGAAGTTGTAAAGATATGCTATTATGACTAGTAAAGAATTGCATACTAATGGTTTAACTGTTTAGTGGCACGAATACTTGTGTAGTATGCATGACATTTTTGGTTTGCAAAGTTGTTAATGACAAAATGTATATTTTCTAAAAGAGAATTGTCTTGATTCAAATGTTTATTATGGCTTTCATAAGTATTATGTTGATTGTAGGGTTTCGGATCGTCCACGGTACAAGGAAACTCCGTCCGTATATCGGTTCCGGGCTTGGCCTTTTCGGTGTCGGGTCAGGGCGTGACAGAAACACAGAACAGAGGTTTTCGGGAGCCACGGACCAAAAACTAAAGTAGAGGTTTCCGAGAACCAAAAACCAAGAACGAAACAGAGAATTGGAAGATGAAAGAGATGAAAAAACAGATGCGAAAGGCAGCACCTTGAGAGGGTTTTCCCTCTCTAGAGCTTGAGAGAATCCCTCTCTAACCATAAAGACATTTTTTTTTCCAGAGGTTTTGTTCGAGAAGAAGAACCTTTCTCCTTCTAGTTAGGATTCCTTCCCACTATGGGAAAAATGTAAAGAGAAACACAGAACATCAGTTTTCGAGATCCACGAACCAAAAAGTAAAGCAGAGCTTTCTGAGAACCATGAACCAAGCATGTAGCAGAGAATTGGAAGATGAAAGAGGTGAAAAAACATTAACGAAAGGCAGTACCTTGAGAGGGTTTTCCCTCTATAGAGCTTGAGAGAATGTTTCTCTAACCTGACCGACTTTTTTTTTCTTGCGATTTTGATCGACCAGAAGAACCTTTCTCCTTCTAGTTAGGTTTCATTCCCATTGTGGGAAGAAGGTAAAGAGAAACACAGAGCAAAGGTTTTCGAGAGCCGTGAACCAAAAAGTAAAGCAGACGTTTTTGAGAACCACGAATGAAGCACGAAGCAGAGAATTGGAAGATGAAAGAGGTGAAAAAACATTAGTGAAAGGCAGTACCTTGAGAGGGTTTTCTCTCTCTAGAGCTTGAGAGAATGTTTCCCAACCTGACTGATTTTTTTTTTCTAGCGATTTTGTTCGAGAAGAAGAACCTTTCTCCTTGCTGTTTGGTTTCCTTCCCATTGTGGGAAGAATGTAAAGTGAAACACAGAACATAGGTTTTCGAGAGCCATGAACCAAAAGGTGAAGCAGAGGTTTTCGAGAACCTCGAACGAAGCACGAAGCAGAGAGTTGGAAGATGAAAGAGGTGAAAAAACATTAGTGAAAGGCAGTACCTTGGGTGGGTTTTCCCGCTATAGAGCTTGAGAGAATGTTTCTCTAACCCAACTGACTTTTTTTTTCTAGCGATTTTGTTCGAGAAGAAGAACCTTTCTCCTTCTAGTTAGGTTTCCTTCCCATTGTGGGAAGAATGTAAAGAGAAACACATAACATAGGTTTTCAAGAGCCACGAACCAAAATTTAAAGCAGAGGTTTTCGAGAACCACGAACCAAGCACGTTGCAGAGAATTGGAAGATGAAATAGGTGAAAAAACATCAGCGAAAGGCAATACCTTGAAAAGGTTTTCCCTCTATAAAGCTTGAGAGAATGTTTCTCTAACCTGACTGACTTTTTTTTTCCATCGATTTTGTTCTAGAAGGAAAACCTTTCTCCTTCTTGTTAGGTTTCCATCCCATTGTAGGAAGAAGTTAAAAAGAAACTCATAACTGAGGTTTTCGAGAGCCACGAACCAAAAATTAAAGCAGAGGTTTTCGAGAACCACAAACCAAGCACATAGCAAAGAATTGCAAGACGAAAGAGGTTGAAAAACAACAGCGAAAGGAAGTACCTTGAGAGGGCTTTCCCTCTCTAGAGCTTGAGAGAATGTTTCTCTAACCTAACTGACTTTTTTTTCCTTGCGATTTTGTTCGAGAAGACGAACCTTTATCCTTCTTGTTAGGTTTCCAAACCATTATGGCAAGAAGGTAAAGAGAACCACAGAACAGAGGTTTTCGAGAGGCACAAACCAAAAATTAAAGCAGAGTTTTTTGAGAACCACGAACCAAGCACGAATCAGAGAATTGGAAGATGAAAGAGGTGAAAAAACATCAGCGAAAGGAAGCACCTTGAGAGGGTTTTCCCTATCTATAGTTTGAGATAATATTTCTCTAACCTGACTGACTCTTTTTTTTCTAGCGATTTTGTTCGAGAAGACGAACTTTTCTCCTTCTTATTATGATTCTGTCCCATTGTGGGAAGAAGGTAAATGGAAACACAAAACTGAGGTTTTCGAGTGCCACGAACCAAAACCAAAAGCAGAGGTTTCCAAGAACCACAAACCAAGTACGAAGCAGAGAATTGGAAGATGAAAGAGGTTAAAGAACATAAGCGAAAGGCAGTACCTTGAGAGGGTTCTCCCTCTCTAGAGCTTGACAGAATCTCTCTCTAACCGGACTTACACTTTTTTTCCAGCGGTTTGGTTCGAGAAGAAGAACCTTTCTCCTTCTATTTAGGTTTCCTTCCCATTGTAGGAAGAAGGTAAAGAGAAACATAGAACAGAGGTTTTCGAGAGGCACGAAGTAAATTCCAAAGCAGAGGGTTCTGAGAACCACGAACCAAGCACGTAGCAGAGAATTGGAAGATGAAAGAGGTGAAAAAACATCAGCGAAAGGCAGCACCTTGAGTGGGTTTCCCTCTATAAAGCTTGAGATAATGTTTCTCTAACCTGACTGACTATTTTTTTCTAGCGATTTTGTTCGAGAAGAAGAACCTTTCTCCTTCTAGTTATGTTTCGTTCCCATTGTGGGAAGAAGGTAAAGAGAAACAAAGAGCAAAGGTTTTCGAGAGCCATGAACCAAAAGGTAAAGCAGAGATTTTGGAGAACCACGAATGAAGCATGAAGCAGAGAATTGGAAGATGAAGGAGGTAAAAAAACATCAGCGAAACGTAGTACCTTGAGTGGGTTTTCCCTCTCTAGAGCTTGAGAGAATGTTTCTCTAACCTGACTGAGTTTTTTTTTTCTAGCAATTTTGTTCGAGAAGAAGAACCTTTCTCCTTCTAGTTAGGTTTCCTTCCCATTTTGGGAAGAATGTAAAGATAAACACATAACATAGGTTTTCAAGAGCCACGAACCAAAATTTAAAGCAGAGGTTTTCCAGAACCACGAACCAAGCACGTAGCAAAGAATTGGAAGATGAAAGAGGTTAAAAAACATCAGCGAAAGGCAGCACCTTGAAAGGGTTTTCCCTCTATAAAGATTGAGAGAATGTTTCTCTAACCTGACTGACTTTATTTTCCATCGATTTTTTTGAGAAGTCGAACCTTTCTGCTTCTTGTTGGGTTTCCATCCCATTATGCGAAAAAGTTAAAGAGAAACACAAAACTGGGGTATCTAGAGCCATGAACCAAAAAGTAAAGCAGAGGTTTCTGAGAACCACGAACCAAGCACGTAGCAGAGAATTGGAAGATGAAAGAGGTGAAAAAACATCTGCAAAAGGCAGCACCTTGGGAGGGTTTTCCCTCTCTAGAGCTTGAGAGAATGTTTCTATAACCTGACTGAGTTTTTTTTTCTTGCGATTTTGTTTGAGAAGATGAACCTTTCTCCTTCTTGTAAGGTTTCCATCCCATTGAGGGAAGAAGGTAAAGAGAACCACAGAACAGAGGTTTTCGAGAGGCACAAACCAAAAATTAAAGCAGAGGTTTCCAAGAACCACAAACCAAGTACGAAGCAGAGAATTGGAAGATGAAAGAGGTGAAAAAACATAAGCGAAAGGCAGCAACTTGAGAGGGTTCTCCCTCTCTAGAGCTTGACAGAATCTCTCTCCAACCAGACTGACACTTTTTTCCCAGCGGTTTTGTTCAAGAAGAAGAACCTTTCTCCTTCTATTTAGGTTTCCTTCCCATTGTAGGAAGAATGTAAAGAGAAACATAGAACAGAGGTTTTCGAGTGGGACGAACTAAAAACCAAAGCAGAGGTTTTTGAGAACCATGAACGAAGCACGTAGCAGAGAATTGGAAGATGATAGAGGTGAAAAAACATTAGCGAAAGGCAGCACCTTGAGTGGGTTTTCCCTCTATAGAGCTTGAGATAATGTTTCTCTAACCTGATTGACTTTTTTTTTCTAGCGATTTTGTTCGAGAAGAAGGACCTTTCTCCTTCTATATAGGTTTCGTTCCCATTGTGGGAAGAAGGTAAAGAGAAACGCAGAGCAAAGGTTTTCGAGAGCCATGAACAAAAAGGTAAAGCAGAGATTTTTGAGAACCACGAATGAAGCATGAAGCAGAGAATTGGAAGATGAAGAAGGTGAAAAAACATCAGCGAAAGGCAGTACCTTGAGTGGGTTTTCCCTCTCTAGAGCTTGAGGGAATGTTTCTCTAACCTGACTGACTTTTTTTTCAAGCGATTTTGTTCGAGAAGAAGAACCTTTCTCCTTCTAGTTAGGTTTCCTTCCCATTGTGGGAAGAATGTAAAGAGAAACACAGAACAAAGGTTTTCGAGAGCCACGAACCAAAAAGAAAAGCAGAGGTTTCCGAGAACCATGAACCAACCACGAAGCATAGAATTGGAAGATGAAAGAGGTGAAAAAACATCGGCGAAAGGCAGTACCTTGAGAGGATTTTTCTTCTCTTGAGCTTTAAAGAATGTTTCTCTAACCTAACTGACTTTTTTTTCTTGCGATTTTGTTCGAGAAGACGAACCTTTTTCCTTCTTGTTAGGTTTCCATCCCATTGTGGGAAGAAGGTAAAGAGAAACACGGAACTGAGGTTTTCAAGAGCTGCGAACCAAAATTTAAAGGAGAGGTTTTCGAGAACCACGAACCAAGCACGTAACAGAGAATTGGAAGATGAAAGAGGTGAAAAAACATTAGCGAAAGGCAGTACCTTGAGAGTGTTTTTTTTTCTCTAGAGCTTGAGAGAATCTCTCTCTAACCAGACTGACTTTTTTTTTTCTTTCGATTTTGTTCGAGAAGACGAACCTTTCTCCTTCTTGTTAGGTTTCCATCCCATTGTGGGAAGAACGTAATGAGAAACACGGAACTGAGGTTTTCGAGAGCCACGAACCAAAATTTAAAGCAGAGGTTTTCGAGAACCACGTACTAAGCACGTAACAGAGATTTGGAAGATGAAAGAGGTGCAAAAAAATCAGCGAAAGGCAGCACCTTGAAAGGGTTTTCCTTCTATAAAGCTCGAGAGAATGTTTCTCTAACCTGACTGACTTTTTTTTC
>NW_026292404.1:0-18742 GCF_023091745.1 Budorcas taxicolor
CGTCCTTGGGGAAGGCTTAGGAGCCGGTGGCTTGCACACTGCCAAGCCCTCCAGCAGTGAGGCCTCTCGTAGAGGGGAGGGGAGGGCAAGTGCAGGGCTCCACCAGCGGTTGCTTGGCCGCCCAGACTCAGCGCCGCACGGAGAGCACAAGGCTCCCAGGGTCCCCTGGCTGTGCTCTGCAGCCCCACACTCCCGGAGGCTGACTCCGTGGGCGCCCAGAAGGTGCCTGACAGACGTCATGTCCCTAGCGCTCTGCTCCCCAGCAGAGACGTGTGCAGGTGGTGGGGCCTGCCCCTGCGTGTCTGGGCTCCCGCCGGCAGCCCCAGCTCCAGGGAAGCAGCCCTGAGCCAAGACCTGTAGGGGGCGCGGGGCGCCCCCGCCTGGAAGCCTAGTGCACAGCATGCGGGAAGCGAGCCTCCTCGGGAGAAGAGGAGGCAGCCCAGCTGCGTGCGTCTGCACTCACTCCTTGGGCGGAGCCCAGTGAGCCTCCAGTACGGCAGAGCTCCAGCTCTGCTCAGAGGCCCGATCTGGCAGAGTGGCTGGCGTGAGGCTGCTCTGCCCTGGGCGAGCCTTGCCCAGACTTGCCTCGCTGCTAGGCTTCCTGCCCGGGAAGGAGCAGGCTGCGCCAGACAGGCAGACGCTCCTGGCGCCTTCCTGGCCTCAGCTCCACTCCTGCCTTGCCTTTGCACCTAGTCCCCAGGCGTCCTTGCGGAGGGCTTAGGGGCCGGTGGGGTGCACGCTGCCAAGCCCTCCAGCCGTGAGAGCTCTGTCATAGGGAAGGGAATGGCAAGTGCAGGGGCTCCTCCAGCGGTCGCTTGGCCGCCCCGACTCAGCACAGCACGGAGAGCACCAGGCTTCCCCAGGGCCCCCGGCTGTGGTCTGCAGCCCCACACATCCCGGAGGCTGACTCCGTGAGCGCCCAGAAGGTGCCTGACAGACGTCATTTCCCTAGTGCTCTCCCCACCAGCAGAGACGTGGGCAGGTGGTTGGGGGCCTGCCCCTGCGTGTCTGGGCTGCCGCCCACAGCCTCCGCTCAGGGAAGCAGCCCCTGTGCCAAGACCTGCAGGAGGCGCGGGGCGTCCCTGCCTGGAAGCCAAGTGCACGGTCCGCTTGGAAGCGAGCCTCCTTGGGAAGAGTCGAGGGAGCCAAGCCGCGTGCAGCTGCAATCCCTGCTTGGGCCGAGCCGAGTGTGCCTCCAGGACGGCAGAGCTCCAGCTCTGCTCAGAGGCCGGATCCAGTCAAGTGCCTTGCGCGAGGCTGCTCTGCCCTGGGCGAGACTTGCCCAGGCTTGCCTCGCTGCTAGGCTTGCTGCCCGGGAAGGAGCAGGCTGTGCGATGCTGGGAGAGGCCCCTGGCGCCTTCCTGGCCTCAGCTCCACTCCTGCCTTGCCTTTGCATCTAGGCCCCGGGCGTCCTTGGGGAAGGCTTAGGAGCCGGTGGCTTGCACACTGCCAAGCCCTCCAGCAGTGAGGCCTCTCGTAGAGGGGAGGGGAGGGCAAGTGCAGGGCTCCACCAGCGGTTGCTTGGCCGCCCAGACTCAGCGCCGCACGGAGAGCACAAGGCTCCCAGGTCCCCTGGCTGTGCTCTGCAGCCCCACACTCCCGGAGGCTGACTCCGTGGGCGCCCAGAAGGTGCCTGACAGACGTCATGTCCCTAGCGCTCTGCTCCCCAGCAGAGACGTGTGCAGGTGGTGGGGCCTGCCCCTGCGTGTCTGGGCTCCCGCCGGCAGCCCCAGCTCCAGGGAAGCAGCCCCTGAGCCAAGACCTGTAGGGGGCGCGGGGCGCCCCCGCCTGGAAGCCTAGTGCACAGCATGCGGGAAGCGAGCCTCCTCGGGAGAAGAGGAGGCAGCCCAGCTGCGTGCGTCTGCACTCACTCCTTGGGCGGAGCCCAGTGAGCCTCCAGTACGGCAGAGCTCCAGCTCTGCTCAGAGGCCCGATCTGGCAGAGTGGCTGGCGTGAGGCTGCTCTGCCCTGGGCGAGCCTTGCCCAGACTTGCCTCGCTGCTAGGCTTCCTGCCCGGGAAGGAGCAGGCTGCGCCAGACAGGCAGACGCTCCTGGCGCCTTCCTGGCCTCAGCTCCACTCCTGCCTTGCCTTTGCACCTAGTCCCCAGGCGTCCTTGCGGAGGGCTTAGGGGCCGGTGGGGTGCACGCTGCCAAGCCCTCCAGCCGTGAGAGCTCTGTCATAGGGAAGGGAATGGCAAGTGCAGGGCTCCTCCAGCGGTCGCTTGGCCGCCCCGACTCAGCACAGCACGGAGAGCACCAGGCTTCCCCAGGGCCCCCGGCTGTGGTCTGCAGCCCCACACACCCGGAGGCTGACTCCGTGAGCGCCCAGAAGGTGCCTGACAGACGTCATTTCCCTAGTGCTCTCCCCACCAGCAGAGACGTGGGCAGGTGGTTGGGGCCTGCCCCTGCGTGTCTGGGCTGCCGCCCACAGCCTCCGCTCAGGGGAAGCAGCCCCTGTGCCAAGACCTGCAGGAGGCGCGGGGCGTCCCTGCCTGGAAGCCAAGTGCACGGTCCGCTTGGAAGCGAGCCTCCTTGGGAAGAGTCGAGGGAGCCAAGCCGCGTGCAGCTGCAATCCCTGCTTGGGCCGAGCCGAGTGTGCCTCCAGGACGGCAGAGCTCCAGCTCTGCTCAGAGGCCGGATCCAGTCAAGTGCCTTGCGCGAGGCTGCTCTGCCCTGGGCGAGACTTGCCCAGGCTTGCCTCGCTGCTAGGCTTGCTGCCCGGGAAGGAGCAGGCTGTGCGATGCTGGGAGAGGCCCCTGGCGCCTTCCTGGCCTCAGCTCCACTCCTGCCTTGCCTTTGCATCTAGGCCCCGGGCGTCCTTGGGGAAGGCTTAGGAGCCGGTGGCTTGCACACTGCCAAGCCCTCCAGCAGTGAGGCCTCTCGTAGAGGGGAGGGGAGGGCAAGTGCAGGGCTCCACCAGCGGTTGCTTGGCCGCCCAGACTCAGCGCCGCACGGAGAGCACAAGGCTCCCAGGTCCCCTGGCTGTGCTCTGCAGCCCCACACTCCCGGAGGCTGACTCCGTGGGCGCCCAGAAGGTGCCTGACAGACGTCATGTCCCTAGCGCTCTGCTCCCCAGCAGAGACGTGTGCAGGTGGTGGGGCCTGCCCCTGCGTGTCTGGGCTCCCGCCGGCAGCCCCAGCTCCAGGGAAGCAGCCCCTGAGCCAAGACCTGTAGGGGGCGCGGGGCGCCCCCGCCTGGAAGCCTAGTGCACAGCATGCGGGAAGCGAGCCTCCTCGGGAGAAGAGGAGGCAGCCCAGCTGCGTGCGTCTGCACTCACTCCTTGGGCGGAGCCCAGTGAGCCTCCAGTACGGCAGAGCTCCAGCTCTGCTCAGAGGCCCGATCTGGCAGAGTGGCTGGCGTGAGGCTGCTCTGCCCTGGGCGAGCCTTGCCCAGACTTGCCTCGCTGCTAGGCTTCCTGCCCGGGAAGGAGCAGGCTGCGCCAGACAGGCAGACGCTCCTGGCGCCTTCCTGGCCTCAGCTCCACTCCTGCCTTGCCTTTGCACCTAGTCCCCAGGCGTCCTTGCGGAGGGCTTAGGGGCCGGTGGGGTGCACGCTGCCAAGCCCTCCAGCCGTGAGAGCTCTGTCATAGGGAAGGGAATGGCAAGTGCAGGGCTCCTCCAGCGGTCGCTTGGCCGCCCCGACTCAGCACAGCACGGAGAGCACCAGGCTTCCCCAGGGCCCCCGGCTGTGGTCTGCAGCCCCACACACCCGGAGGCTGACTCCGTGAGCGCCCAGAAGGTGCCTGACAGACGTCATTTCCCAAGTGCTCTCCCCACCAGCAGAGACGTGGGCAGGTGGTTGGGGCCTGCCCCTGCGTGTCTGGGCTGCCGCCCACAGCCTCCGCTCAGGGGAAGCAGCCCCTGTGCCAAGACCTGCAGGAGGCGCGGGGCGTCCCTGCCTGGAAGCCAAGTGCACGGTCCGCTTGGAAGCGAGCCTCCTTGGGAAGAGTCGAGGGAGCCAAGCCGCGTGCAGCTGCAATCCCTGCTTGGGCCGAGCCGAGTGTGCCTCCAGGACGGCAGAGCTCCAGCTCTGCTCAGAGGCCGGATCCAGTCAAGTGCCTTGCGCGAGGCTGCTCTGCCCTGGGCGAGACTTGCCCAGGCTTGCCTCGCTGCTAGGCTTGCTGCCCGGGAAGGAGCAGGCTGTGCGATGCTGGGAGAGGCCCCTGGCGCCTTCCTGGCCTCAGCTCCACTCCTGCCTTGCCTTTGCATCTAGGCCCCGGGCGTCCTTGGGGAAGGCTTAGGAGCCGGTGGCTTGCACACTGCCAAGCCCTCCAGCAGTGAGGCCTCTCGTAGAGGGGAGGGGAGGGCAAGTGCAGGGCTCCACCAGCGGTTGCTTGGCCGCCCAGACTCAGCGCCGCACGGAGAGCACAAGGCTCCCAGGTCCCCTGGCTGTGCTCTGCAGCCCCACACTCCCGGAGGCTGACTCCGTGGGCGCCCAGAAGGTGCCTGACAGACGTCATGTCCCTAGCGCTCTGCTCCCCAGCAGAGACGTGTGCAGGTGGTGGGGCCTGCCCCTGCGTGTCTGGGCTCCCGCCGGCAGCCCCAGCTCCAGGGAAGCAGCCCCTGAGCCAAGACCTGTAGGGGGCGCGGGGCGCCCCCGCCTGGAAGCCTAGTGCACAGCATGCGGGAAGCGAGCCTCCTCGGGAGAAGAGGAGGCAGCCCAGCTGCGTGCGTCTGCACTCACTCCTTGGGCGGAGCCCAGTGAGCCTCCAGTACGGCAGAGCTCCAGCTCTGCTCAGAGGCCCGATCTGGCAGAGTGGCTGGCGTGAGGCTGCTCTGCCCTGGGCGAGCCTTGCCCAGACTTGCCTCGCTGCTAGGCTTCCTGCCCGGGAAGGAGCAGGCTGCGCCAGACAGGCAGACGCTCCTGGCGCCTTCCTGGCCTCAGCTCCACTCCTGCCTTGCCTTTGCACCTAGTCCCCAGGCGTCCTTGCGGAGGGCTTAGGGGCCGGTGGGGTGCACGCTGCCAAGCCCTCCAGCCGTGAGAGCTCTGTCATAGGGAAGGGAATGGCAAGTGCAGGGCTCCTCCAGCGGTCGCTTGGCCGCCCCGACTCAGCACAGCACGGAGAGCACCAGGCTTCCCCAGGGCCCCCGGCTGTGGTCTGCAGCCCCACACACCCGGAGGCTGACTCCGTGAGCGCCCAGAAGGTGCCTGACAGACGTCATTTCCCTAGTGCTCTCCCCACCAGCAGAGACGTGGGCAGGTGGTTGGGGCCTGCCCCTGCGTGTCTGGGCTGCCGCCCACAGCCTCCGCTCAGGGGAAGCAGCCCCTGTGCCAAGACCTGCAGGAGGCGCGGGGCGTCCCTGCCTGGAAGCCAAGTGCACGGTCCGCTTGGAAGCGAGCCTCCTTGGGAAGAGTCGAGGGAGCCAAGCCGCGTGCAGCTGCAATCCCTGCTTGGGCCGAGCCGAGTGTGCCTCCAGGACGGCAGAGCTCCAGCTCTGCTCAGAGGCCGGATCCAGTCAAGTGCCTTGCGCGAGGCTGCTCTGCCCTGGGCGAGACTTGCCCAGGCTTGCCTCGCTGCTAGGCTTGCTGCCCGGGAAGGAGCAGGCTGTGCGATGCTGGGAGAGGCCCCTGGCGCCTTCCTGGCCTCAGCTCCACTCCTGCCTTGCCTTTGCATCTAGGCCCCGGGCGTCCTTGGGGAAGGCTTAGGAGCCGGTGGCTTGCACACTGCCAAGCCCTCCAGCAGTGAGGCCTCTCGTAGAGGGGAGGGGAGGGCAAGTGCAGGGCTCCACCAGCGGTTGCTTGGCCGCCCAGACTCAGCGCCGCACGGAGAGCACAAGGCTCCCAGGTCCCCTGGCTGTGCTCTGCAGCCCCACACTCCCGGAGGCTGACTCCGTGGGCGCCCAGAAGGTGCCTGACAGACGTCATGTCCCTAGCGCTCTGCTCCCCAGCAGAGACGTGTGCAGGTGGTGGGGCCTGCCCCTGCGTGTCTGGGCTCCCGCCGGCAGCCCCAGCTCCAGGGAAGCAGCCCCTGAGCCAAGACCTGTAGGGGGCGCGGGGCGCCCCCGCCTGGAAGCCTAGTGCACAGCATGCGGGAAGCGAGCCTCCTCGGGAGAAGAGGAGGCAGCCCAGCTGCGTGCGTCTGCACTCACTCCTTGGGCGGAGCCCAGTGAGCCTCCAGTACGGCAGAGCTCCAGCTCTGCTCAGAGGCCCGATCTGGCAGAGTGGCTGGCGTGAGGCTGCTCTGCCCTGGGCGAGCCTTGCCCAGACTTGCCTCGCTGCTAGGCTTCCTGCCCGGGAAGGAGCAGGCTGCGCCAGACAGGCAGACGCTCCTGGCGCCTTCCTGGCCTCAGCTCCACTCCTGCCTTGCCTTTGCACCTAGTCCCCAGGCGTCCTTGCGGAGGGCTTAGGGGCCGGTGGGGTGCACGCTGCCAAGCCCTCCAGCCGTGAGAGCTCTGTCATAGGGAAGGGAATGGCAAGTGCAGGGCTCCTCCAGCGGTCGCTTGGCCGCCCCGACTCAGCACAGCACGGAGAGCACCAGGCTTCCCCAGGGCCCCCGGCTGTGGTCTGCAGCCCCACACACCCGGAGGCTGACTCCGTGAGCGCCCAGAAGGTGCCTGACAGACGTCATTTCCCTAGTGCTCTCCCCACCAGCAGAGACGTGGGCAGGTGGTTGGGGCCTGCCCCTGCGTGTCTGGGCTGCCGCCCACAGCCTCCGCTCAGGGGAAGCAGCCCCTGTGCCAAGACCTGCAGGAGGCGCGGGGCGTCCCTGCCTGGAAGCCAAGTGCACGGTCCGCTTGGAAGCGAGCCTCCTTGGGAAGAGTCGAGGGAGCCAAGCCGCGTGCAGCTGCAATCCCTGCTTGGGCCGAGCCGAGTGTGCCTCCAGGACGGCAGAGCTCCAGCTCTGCTCAGAGGCCGGATCCAGTCAAGTGCCTTGCGCGAGGCTGCTCTGCCCTGGGCGAGACTTGCCCAGGCTTGCCTCGCTGCTAGGCTTGCTGCCCGGGAAGGAGCAGGCTGTGCGATGCTGGGAGAGGCCCCTGGCGCCTTCCTGGCCTCAGCTCCACTCCTGCCTTGCCTTTGCATCTAGGCCCCGGGCGTCCTTGGGGAAGGCTTAGGAGCCGGTGGCTTGCACACTGCCAAGCCCTCCAGCAGTGAGGCCTCTCGTAGAGGGGAGGGGAGGGCAAGTGCAGGGCTCCACCAGCGGTTGCTTGGCCGCCCAGACTCAGCGCCGCACGGAGAGCACAAGGCTCCCAGGTCCCCTGGCTGTGCTCTGCAGCCCCACACTCCCGGAGGCTGACTCCGTGGGCGCCCAGAAGGTGCCTGACAGACGTCATGTCCCTAGCGCTCTGCTCCCCAGCAGAGACGTGTGCAGGTGGTGGGGCCTGCCCCTGCGTGTCTGGGCTCCCGCCGGCAGCCCCAGCTCCAGGGAAGCAGCCCCTGAGCCAAGACCTGTAGGGGGCGCGGGGCGCCCCCGCCTGGAAGCCTAGTGCACAGCATGCGGGAAGCGAGCCTCCTCGGGAGAAGAGGAGGCAGCCCAGCTGCGTGCGTCTGCACTCACTCCTTGGGCGGAGCCCAGTGAGCCTCCAGTACGGCAGAGCTCCAGCTCTGCTCAGAGGCCCGATCTGGCAGAGTGGCTGGCGTGAGGCTGCTCTGCCCTGGGCGAGCCTTGCCCAGACTTGCCTCGCTGCTAGGCTTCCTGCCCGGGAAGGAGCAGGCTGCGCCAGACAGGCAGACGCTCCTGGCGCCTTCCTGGCCTCAGCTCCACTCCTGCCTTGCCTTTGCACCTAGTCCCCAGGCGTCCTTGCGGAGGGCTTAGGGGCCGGTGGGGTGCACGCTGCCAAGCCCTCCAGCCGTGAGAGCTCTGTCATAGGGAAGGGAATGGCAAGTGCAGGGCTCCTCCAGCGGTCGCTTGGCCGCCCCGACTCAGCACAGCACGGAGAGCACCAGGCTTCCCCAGGGCCCCCGGCTGTGGTCTGCAGCCCCACACACCCGGAGGCTGACTCCGTGAGCGCCCAGAAGGTGCCTGACAGACGTCATTTCCCTAGTGCTCTCCCCACCAGCAGAGACGTGGGCAGGTGGTTGGGGCCTGCCCCTGCGTGTCTGGGCTGCCGCCCACAGCCTCCGCTCAGGGGAAGCAGCCCCTGTGCCAAGACCTGCAGGAGGCGCGGGGCGTCCCTGCCTGGAAGCCAAGTGCACGGTCCGCTTGGAAGCGAGCCTCCTTGGGAAGAGTCGAGGGAGCCAAGCCGCGTGCAGCTGCAATCCCTGCTTGGGCCGAGCCGAGTGTGCCTCCAGGACGGCAGAGCTCCAGCTCTGCTCAGAGGCCGGATCCAGTCAAGTGCCTTGCGCGAGGCTGCTCTGCCCTGGGCGAGACTTGCCCAGGCTTGCCTCGCTGCTAGGCTTGCTGCCCGGGAAGGAGCAGGCTGTGCGATGCTGGGAGAGGCCCCTGGCGCCTTCCTGGCCTCAGCTCCACTCCTGCCTTGCCTTTGCATCTAGGCCCCGGGCGTCCTTGGGGAAGGCTTAGGAGCCGGTGGCTTGCACACTGCCAAGCCCTCCAGCAGTGAGGCCTCTCGTAGAGGGGAGGGGAGGGCAAGTGCAGGGCTCCACCAGCGGTTGCTTGGCCGCCCAGACTCAGCGCCGCACGGAGAGCACAAGGCTCCCAGGTCCCCTGGCTGTGCTCTGCAGCCCCACACTCCCGGAGGCTGACTCCGTGGGCGCCCAGAAGGTGCCTGACAGACGTCATGTCCCTAGCGCTCTGCTCCCCAGCAGAGACGTGTGCAGGTGGTGGGGCCTGCCCCTGCGTGTCTGGGCTCCCGCCGGCAGCCCCAGCTCCAGGGAAGCAGCCCCTGAGCCAAGACCTGTAGGGGGCGCGGGGCGCCCCCGCCTGGAAGCCTAGTGCACAGCATGCGGGAAGCGAGCCTCCTCGGGAGAAGAGGAGGCAGCCCAGCTGCGTGCGTCTGCACTCACTCCTTGGGCGGAGCCCAGTGAGCCTCCAGTACGGCAGAGCTCCAGCTCTGCTCAGAGGCCCGATCTGGCAGAGTGGCTGGCGTGAGGCTGCTCTGCCCTGGGCGAGCCTTGCCCAGACTTGCCTCGCTGCTAGGCTTCCTGCCCGGGAAGGAGCAGGCTGCGCCAGACAGGCAGACGCTCCTGGCGCCTTCCTGGCCTCAGCTCCACTCCTGCCTTGCCTTTGCACCTAGTCCCCAGGCGTCCTTGCGGAGGGCTTAGGGGCCGGTGGGGTGCACGCTGCCAAGCCCTCCAGCCGTGAGAGCTCTGTCATAGGGAAGGGAATGGCAAGTGCAGGGCTCCTCCAGCGGTCGCTTGGCCGCCCCGACTCAGCACAGCACGGAGAGCACCAGGCTTCCCCAGGGCCCCCGGCTGTGGTCTGCAGCCCCACACACCCGGAGGCTGACTCCGTGAGCGCCCAGAAGGTGCCTGACAGACGTCATTTCCCTAGTGCTCTCCCCACCAGCAGAGACGTGGGCAGGTGGTTGGGGCCTGCCCCTGCGTGTCTGGGCTGCCGCCCACAGCCTCCGCTCAGGGGAAGCAGCCCCTGTGCCAAGACCTGCAGGAGGCGCGGGGCGTCCCTGCCTGGAAGCCAAGTGCACGGTCCGCTTGGAAGCGAGCCTCCTTGGGAAGAGTCGAGGGAGCCAAGCCGCGTGCAGCTGCAATCCCTGCTTGGGCCGAGCCGAGTGTGCCTCCAGGACGGCAGAGCTCCAGCTCTGCTCAGAGGCCGGATCCAGTCAAGTGCCTTGCGCGAGGCTGCTCTGCCCTGGGCGAGACTTGCCCAGGCTTGCCTCGCTGCTAGGCTTGCTGCCCGGGAAGGAGCAGGCTGTGCGATGCTGGGAGAGGCCCCTGGCGCCTTCCTGGCCTCAGCTCCACTCCTGCCTTGCCTTTGCATCTAGGCCCCGGGCGTCCTTGGGGAAGGCTTAGGAGCCGGTGGCTTGCACACTGCCAAGCCCTCCAGCAGTGAGGCCTCTCGTAGAGGGGAGGGGAGGGCAAGTGCAGGGCTCCACCAGCGGTTGCTTGGCCGCCCAGACTCAGCGCCGCACGGAGAGCACAAGGCTCCCAGGTCCCCTGGCTGTGCTCTGCAGCCCCACACTCCCGGAGGCTGACTCCGTGGGCGCCCAGAAGGTGCCTGACAGACGTCATGTCCCTAGCGCTCTGCTCCCCAGCAGAGACGTGTGCAGGTGGTGGGGCCTGCCCCTGCGTGTCTGGGCTCCCGCCGGCAGCCCCAGCTCCAGGGAAGCAGCCCCTGAGCCAAGACCTGTAGGGGGCGCGGGGCGCCCCCGCCTGGAAGCCTAGTGCACAGCATGCGGGAAGCGAGCCTCCTCGGGAGAAGAGGAGGCAGCCCAGCTGCGTGCGTCTGCACTCACTCCTTGGGCGGAGCCCAGTGAGCCTCCAGTACGGCAGAGCTCCAGCTCTGCTCAGAGGCCCGATCTGGCAGAGTGGCTGGCGTGAGGCTGCTCTGCCCTGGGCGAGCCTTGCCCAGACTTGCCTCGCTGCTAGGCTTCCTGCCCGGGAAGGAGCAGGCTGCGCCAGACAGGCAGACGCTCCTGGCGCCTTCCTGGCCTCAGCTCCACTCCTGCCTTGCCTTTGCACCTAGTCCCCAGGCGTCCTTGCGGAGGGCTTAGGGGCCGGTGGGGTGCACGCTGCCAAGCCCTCCAGCCGTGAGAGCTCTGTCATAGGGAAGGGAATGGCAAGTGCAGGGCTCCTCCAGCGGTCGCTTGGCCGCCCCGACTCAGCACAGCACGGAGAGCACCAGGCTTCCCCAGGGCCCCCGGCTGTGGTCTGCAGCCCCACACACCCGGAGGCTGACTCCGTGAGCGCCCAGAAGGTGCCTGACAGACGTCATTTCCCTAGTGCTCTCCCCACCAGCAGAGACGTGGGCAGGTGGTTGGGGCCTGCCCCTGCGTGTCTGGGCTGCCGCCCACAGCCTCCGCTCAGGGGAAGCAGCCCCTGTGCCAAGACCTGCAGGAGGCGCGGGGCGTCCCTGCCTGGAAGCCAAGTGCACGGTCCGCTTGGAAGCGAGCCTCCTTGGGAAGAGTCGAGGGAGCCAAGCCGCGTGCAGCTGCAATCCCTGCTTGGGCCGAGCCGAGTGTGCCTCCAGGACGGCAGAGCTCCAGCTCTGCTCAGAGGCCGGATCCAGTCAAGTGCCTTGCGCGAGGCTGCTCTGCCCTGGGCGAGACTTGCCCAGGCTTGCCTCGCTGCTAGGCTTGCTGCCCGGGAAGGAGCAGGCTGTGCGATGCTGGGAGAGGCCCCTGGCGCCTTCCTGGCCTCAGCTCCACTCCTGCCTTGCCTTTGCATCTAGGCCCCGGGCGTCCTTGGGGAAGGCTTAGGAGCCGGTGGCTTGCACACTGCCAAGCCCTCCAGCAGTGAGGCCTCTCGTAGAGGGGAGGGGAGGGCAAGTGCAGGGCTCCACCAGCGGTTGCTTGGCCGCCCAGACTCAGCGCCGCACGGAGAGCACAAGGCTCCCAGGTCCCCTGGCTGTGCTCTGCAGCCCCACACTCCCGGAGGCTGACTCCGTGGGCGCCCAGAAGGTGCCTGACAGACGTCATGTCCCTAGCGCTCTGCTCCCCAGCAGAGACGTGTGCAGGTGGTGGGGCCTGCCCCTGCGTGTCTGGGCTCCCGCCGGCAGCCCCAGCTCCAGGGAAGCAGCCCCTGAGCCAAGACCTGTAGGGGGCGCGGGGCGCCCCCGCCTGGAAGCCTAGTGCACAGCATGCGGGAAGCGAGCCTCCTCGGGAGAAGAGGAGGCAGCCCAGCTGCGTGCGTCTGCACTCACTCCTTGGGCAGGGCCCAGTGAGCCTCCAGTACGGCAGAGCTCCAGCTCTGCTCAGAGGCCCGATCTGGCAGAGTGGCTGGCGTGAGGCTGCTCTGCCCTGGGCGAGCCTTGCCCAGACTTGCCTCGCTGCTAGGCTTCCTGCCCGGGAAGGAGCAGGCTGCGCCAGACAGGCAGACGCTCCTGGCGCCTTCCTGGCCTCAGCTCCACTCCTGCCTTGCCTTTGCACCTAGTCCCCAGGCGTCCTTGCGGAGGGCTTAGGGGCCGGTGGGGTGCACGCTGCCAAGCCCTCCAGCCGTGAGAGCTCTGTCATAGGGAAGGGAATGGCAAGTGCAGGGCTCCTCCAGCGGTCGCTTGGCCGCCCCGACTCAGCACAGCACGGAGAGCACCAGGCTTCCCCAGGGCCCCCGGCTGTGGTCTGCAGCCCCACACACCCGGAGGCTGACTCCGTGAGCGCCCAGAAGGTGCCTGACAGACGTCATTTCCCAAGTGCTCTCCCCACCAGCAGAGACGTGGGCAGGTGGTTGGGGCCTGCCCCTGCGTGTCTGGGCTGCCGCCCACAGCCTCCGCTCAGGGGAAGCAGCCCCTGTGCCAAGACCTGCAGGAGGCGCGGGGCGTCCCTGCCTGGAAGCCAAGTGCACGGTCCGCTTGGAAGCGAGCCTCCTTGGGAAGAGTCGAGGGAGCCAAGCCGCGTGCAGCTGCAATCCCTGCTTGGGCCGAGCCGAGTGTGCCTCCAGGACGGCAGAGCTCCAGCTCTGCTCAGAGGCCGGATCCAGTCAAGTGCCTTGCGCGAGGCTGCTCTGCCCTGGGCGAGACTTGCCCAGGCTTGCCTCGCTGCTAGGCTTGCTGCCCGGGAAGGAGCAGGCTGTGCGATGCTGGGAGAGGCCCCTGGCGCCTTCCTGGCCTCAGCTCCACTCCTGCCTTGCCTTTGCATCTAGGCCCCGGGCGTCCTTGGGGAAGGCTTAGGAGCCGGTGGCTTGCACACTGCCAAGCCCTCCAGCAGTGAGGCCTCTCGTAGAGGGGAGGGGAGGGCAAGTGCAGGGCTCCACCAGCGGTTGCTTGGCCGCCCAGACTCAGCGCCGCACGGAGAGCACAAGGCTCCCAGGTCCCCTGGCTGTGCTCTGCAGCCCCACACTCCCGGAGGCTGACTCCGTGGGCGCCCAGAAGGTGCCTGACAGACGTCATGTCCCTAGCGCTCTGCTCCCCAGCAGAGACGTGTGCAGGTGGTGGGGCCTGCCCCTGCGTGTCTGGGCTCCCGCCGGCAGCCCCAGCTCCAGGGAAGCAGCCCCTGAGCCAAGACCTGTAGGGGGCGCGGGGCGCCCCCGCCTGGAAGCCTAGTGCACAGCATGCGGGAAGCGAGCCTCCTCGGGAGAAGAGGAGGCAGCCCAGCTGCGTGCGTCTGCACTCACTCCTTGGGCGGAGCCCAGTGAGCCTCCAGTACGGCAGAGCTCCAGCTCTGCTCAGAGGCCCGATCTGGCAGAGTGGCTGGCGTGAGGCTGCTCTGCCCTGGGCGAGCCTTGCCCAGACTTGCCTCGCTGCTAGGCTTCCTGCCCGGGAAGGAGCAGGCTGCGCCAGACAGGCAGACGCTCCTGGCGCCTTCCTGGCCTCAGCTCCACTCCTGCCTTGCCTTTGCACCTAGTCCCCAGGCGTCCTTGCGGAGGGCTTAGGGGCCGGTGGGGTGCACGCTGCCAAGCCCTCCAGCCGTGAGAGCTCTGTCATAGGGAAGGGAATGGCAAGTGCAGGGCTCCTCCAGCGGTCGCTTGGCCGCCCCGACTCAGCACAGCACGGAGAGCACCAGGCTTCCCCAGGGCCCCCGGCTGTGGTCTGCAGCCCCACACACCCGGAGGCTGACTCCGTGAGCGCCCAGAAGGTGCCTGACAGACGTCATTTCCCTAGTGCTCTCCCCACCAGCAGAGACGTGGGCAGGTGGTTGGGGCCTGCCCCTGCGTGTCTGGGCTGCCGCCCACAGCCTCCGCTCAGGGGAAGCAGCCCCTGTGCCAAGACCTGCAGGAGGCGCGGGGCGTCCCTGCCTGGAAGCCAAGTGCACGGTCCGCTTGGAAGCGAGCCTCCTTGGGAAGAGTCGAGGGAGCCAAGCCGCGTGCAGCTGCAATCCCTGCTTGGGCCGAGCCGAGTGTGCCTCCAGGACGGCAGAGCTCCAGCTCTGCTCAGAGGCCGGATCCAGTCAAGTGCCTTGCGCGAGGCTGCTCTGCCCTGGGCGAGACTTGCCCAGGCTTGCCTCGCTGCTAGGCTTGCTGCCCGGGAAGGAGCAGGCTGTGCGATGCTGGGAGAGGCCCCTGGCGCCTTCCTGGCCTCAGCTCCACTCCTGCCTTGCCTTTGCATCTAGGCCCCGGGCGTCCTTGGGGAAGGCTTAGGAGCTGGTGGCTTGCACACTGCCAAGCCCTCCAGCAGTGAGGCCTCTCGTAGAGGGGAGGGGAGGGCAAGTGCAGGGCTCCACCAGCGGTTGCTTGGCCGCCCAGACTCAGCGCCGCACGGAGAGCACAAGGCTCCCAGGTCCCCTGGCTGTGCTCTGCAGCCCCACACTCCCGGAGGCTGACTCCGTGGGCGCCCAGAAGGTGCCTGACAGACGTCATGTCCCTAGCGCTCTGCTCCCCAGCAGAGACGTGTGCAGGTGGTGGGGCCTGCCCCTGCGTGTCTGGGCTCCCGCCGGCAGCCCCAGCTCCAGGGAAGCAGCCCCTGAGCCAAGACCTGTAGGGGGCGCGGGGCGCCCCCGCCTGGAAGCCTAGTGCACAGCATGCGGGAAGCGAGCCTCCTCGGGAGAAGAGGAGGCAGCCCAGCTGCGTGCGTCTGCACTCACTCCTTGGGCGGAGCCCAGTGAGCCTCCAGTACGGCAGAGCTCCAGCTCTGCTCAGAGGCCCGATCTGGCAGAGTGGCTGGCGTGAGGCTGCTCTGCCCTGGGCGAGCCTTGCCCAGACTTGCCTCGCTGCTAGGCTTCCTGCCCGGGAAGGAGCAGGCTGCGCCAGACAGGCAGACGCTCCTGGCGCCTTCCTGGCCTCAGCTCCACTCCTGCCTTGCCTTTGCACCTAGTCCCCAGGCGTCCTTGCGGAGGGCTTAGGGGCCGGTGGGGTGCACGCTGCCAAGCCCTCCAGCCGTGAGAGCTCTGTCATAGGGAAGGGAATGGCAAGTGCAGGGCTCCTCCAGCGGTCGCTTGGCCGCCCCGACTCAGCACAGCACGGAGAGCACCAGGCTTCCCCAGGGCCCCCGGCTGTGGTCTGCAGCCCCACACACCCGGAGGCTGACTCCGTGAGCGCCCAGAAGGTGCCTGACAGACGTCATTTCCCTAGTGCTCTCCCCACCAGCAGAGACGTGGGCAGGTGGTTGGGGCCTGCCCCTGCGTGTCTGGGCTGCCGCCCACAGCCTCCGCTCAGGGGAAGCAGCCCCTGTGCCAAGACCTGCAGGAGGCGCGGGGCGTCCCTGCCTGGAAGCCAAGTGCACGGTCCGCTTGGAAGCGAGCCTCCTTGGGAAGAGTCGAGGGAGCCAAGCCGCGTGCAGCTGCAATCCCTGCTTGGGCCGAGCCGAGTGTGCCTCCAGGACGGCAGAGCTCCAGCTCTGCTCAGAGGCCGGATCCAGTCAAGTGCCTTGCGCGAGGCTGCTCTGCCCTGGGCGAGACTTGCCCAGGCTTGCCTCGCTGCTAGGCTTGCTGCCCGGGAAGGAGCAGGCTGTGCGATGCTGGGAGAGGCCCCTGGCGCCTTCCTGGCCTCAGCTCCACTCCTGCCTTGCCTTTGCATCTAGGCCCCGGGCGTCCTTGGGGAAGGCTTAGGAGCCGGTGGCTTGCACACTGCCAAGCCCTCCAGCAGTGAGGCCTCTCGTAGAGGGGAGGGGAGGGCAAGTGCAGGGCTCCACCAGCGGTTGCTTGGCCGCCCAGACTCAGCGCCGCACGGAGAGCACAAGGCTCCCAGGTCCCCTGGCTGTGCTCTGCAGCCCCACACTCCCGGAGGCTGACTCCGTGGGCGCCCAGAAGGTGCCTGACAGACGTCATGTCCCTAGCGCTCTGCTCCCCAGCAGAGACGTGTGCAGGTGGTGGGGCCTGCCCCTGCGTGTCTGGGCTCCCGCCGGCAGCCCCAGCTCCAGGGAAGCAGCCCCTGAGCCAAGACCTGTAGGGGGCGCGGGGCGCCCCCGCCTGGAAGCCTAGTGCACAGCATGCGGGAAGCGAGCCTCCTCGGGAGAAGAGGAGGCAGCCCAGCTGCGTGCGTCTGCACTCACTCCTTGGGCGGAGCCCAGTGAGCCTCCAGTACGGCAGAGCTCCAGCTCTGCTCAGAGGCCCGATCTGGCAGAGTGGCTGGCGTGAGGCTGCTCTGCCCTGGGCGAGCCTTGCCCAGACTTGCCTCGCTGCTAGGCTTCCTGCCCGGGAAGGAGCAGGCTGCGCCAGACAGGCAGACGCTCCTGGCGCCTTCCTGGCCTCAGCTCCACTCCTGCCTTGCCTTTGCACCTAGTCCCCAGGCGTCCTTGCGGAGGGCTTAGGGGCCGGTGGGGTGCACGCTGCCAAGCCCTCCAGCCGTGAGAGCTCTGTCATAGGGAAGGGAATGGCAAGTGCAGGGCTCCTCCAGCGGTCGCTTGGCCGCCCCGACTCAGCACAGCACGGAGAGCACCAGGCTTCCCCAGGGCCCCCGGCTGTGGTCTGCAGCCCCACACACCCGGAGGCTGACTCCGTGAGCGCCCAGAAGGTGCCTGACAGACGTCATTTCCCTAGTGCTCTCCCCACCAGCAGAGACGTGGGCAGGTGGTTGGGGCCTGCCCCTGCGTGTCTGGGCTGCCGCCCACAGCCTCCGCTCAGGGGAAGCAGCCCCTGTGCCAAGACCTGCAGGAGGCGCGGGGCGTCCCTGCCTGGAAGCCAAGTGCACGGTCCGCTTGGAAGCGAGCCTCCTTGGGAAGAGTCGAGGGAGCCAAGCCGCGTGCAGCTGCAATCCCTGCTTGGGCCGAGCCGAGTGTGCCTCCAGGACGGCAGAGCTCCAGCTCTGCTCAGAGGCCGGATCCAGTCAAGTGCCTTGCGCGAGGCTGCTCTGCCCTGGGCGAGACTTGCCCAGGCTTGCCTCGCTGCTAGGCTTGCTGCCCGGGAAGGAGCAGGCTGTGCGATGCTGGGAGAGGCCCCTGGCGCCTTCCTGGCCTCAGCTCCACTCCTGCCTTGCCTTTGCATCTAGGCCCCGGGCGTCCTTGGGGAAGGCTTAGGAGCCGGTGGCTTGCACACTGCCAAGCCCTCCAGCAGTGAGGCCTCTCGTAGAGGGGAGGGGAGGGCAAGTGCAGGGCTCCACCAGCGGTTGCTTGGCCGCCCAGACTCAGCGCCGCACGGAGAGCACAAGGCTCCCAGGTCCCCTGGCTGTGCTCTGCAGCCCCACACTCCCGGAGGCTGACTCCGTGGGCGCCCAGAAGGTGCCTGACAGACGTCATGTCCCTAGCGCTCTGCTCCCCAGCAGAGACGTGTGCAGGTGGTGGGGCCTGCCCCTGCGTGTCTGGGCTCCCGCCGGCAGCCCCAGCTCCAGGGAAGCAGCCCCTGAGCCAAGACCTGTAGGGGGCGCGGGGCGCCCCCGCCTGGAAGCCTAGTGCACAGCATGCGGGAAGCGAGCCTCCTCGGGAGAAGAGGAGGCAGCCCAGCTGCGTGCGTCTGCACTCACTCCTTGGGCGGAGCCCAGTGAGCCTCCAGTACGGCAGAGCTCCAGCTCTGCTCAGAGGCCCGATCTGGCAGAGTGGCTGGCGTGAGGCTGCTCTGCCCTGGGCGAGCCTTGCCCAGACTTGCCTCGCTGCTAGGCTTCCTGCCCGGGAAGGAGCAGGCTGCGCCAGACAGGCAGACGCTCCTGGCGCCTTCCTGGCCTCAGCTCCACTCCTGCCTTGCCTTTGCACCTAGTCCCCAGGCGTCCTTGCGGAGGGCTTAGGGGCCGGTGGGGTGCACGCTGCCAAGCCCTCCAGCCGTGAGAGCTCTGTCATAGGGAAGGGAATGGCAAGTGCAGGGCTCCTCCAGCGGTCGCTTGGCCGCCCCGACTCAGCACAGCACGGAGAGCACCAGGCTTCCCCAGGGCCCCCGGCTGTGGTCTGCAGCCCCACACACCCGGAGGCTGACTCCGTGAGCGCCCAGAAGGTGCCTGACAGACGTCATTTCCCAAGTGCTCTCCCCACCAGCAGAGACGTGGGCAGGTGGTTGGGGCCTGCCCCTGCGTGTCTGGGCTGCCGCCCACAGCCTCCGCTCAGGGGAAGCAGCCCCTGTGCCAAGACCTGCAGGAGGCGCGGGGCGTCCCTGCCTGGAAGCCAAGTGCACGGTCCGCTTGGAAGCGAGCCTCCTTGGGAAGAGTCGAGGGAGCCAAGCCGCGTGCAGCTGCAATCCCTGCTTGGGCCGAGCCGAGTGTGCCTCCAGGACGGCAGAGCTCCAGCTCTGCTCAGAGGCCGGATCCAGTCAAGTGCCTTGCGCGAGGCTGCTCTGCCCTGGGCGAGACTTGCCCAGGCTTGCCTCGCTGCTAGGCTTGCTGCCCGGGAAGGAGCAGGCTGTGCGATGCTGGGAGAGGCCCCTGGCGCCTTCCTGGCCTCAGCTCCACTCCTGCCTTGCCTTTGCATCTAGGCCCCGGGCGTCCTTGGGGAAGGCTTAGGAGCCGGTGGCTTGCACACTGCCAAGCCCTCCAGCAGTGAGGCCTCTCGTAGAGGGGAGGGGAGGGCAAGTGCAGGGCTCCACCAGCGGTTGCTTGGCCGCCCAGACTCAGCGCCGCACGGAGAGCACAAGGCTCCCAGGTCCCCTGGCTGTGCTCTGCAGCCCCACACTCCCGGAGGCTGACTCCGTGGGCGCCCAGAAGGTGCCTGACAGACGTCATGTCCCTAGCGCTCTGCTCCCAGCAGAGACGTGTGCAGGTGGTGGGGCCTGCCCCTGCGTGTCTGGGCTCCCGCCGGCAGCCCCAGCTCCAGGGAAGCAGCCCCTGAGCCAAGACCTGTAGGGGGCGCGGGGCGCCCCCGCCTGGAAGCCTAGTGCACAGCATGCGGGAAGCGAGCCTCCTCGGAGAAGAGGAGGCAGCCCAGCTGCGTGCGTCTGCACTCACT
>NW_026292406.1:0-92224 GCF_023091745.1 Budorcas taxicolor
AAGCCTGGGCAAGTCTTGCCCAGGGCAGAGCAGCCTCGCGCAAGGCACTTGACTAGATCCGGCCTCTGAGCAGAGCTGGAGCTCTGCCGTCCTGGAGGCACACTCGGCTCGGCCCAAGCAGGGCTTGCAGCTGCACGCGGCTTGGCTCCCTCGACTCTTCCCAAGGAGGCTCGCTTCCAAGCGGACCGTGCACTTGGCTTCCAGGCAGGGACGCCCCGCGCCTCCTGCAGGTCTTGGCACAGGGGCTGCTTCCCCTGAGCGGAGGCTGTGGGCGGCAGCCCAGACACGCAGGGGCAGGCCCCAACCACCTGCCCACGTCTCTGCTGGTGGGGAGAGCACTAGGGAAATGACGTCTGTCAGGCACCTTCTGGGCGCTCACGGAGTCAGCCTCCGGGTGTGTGGGGCTGCAGACCACAGCCAGGGGCCCTGGAAGCCTGGTGCTCTCCGTGCTGTGCTGAGTCTGGGCGGCCAAGCGACCGCTGGAGGAGCCCTGCACTTGCCATTCCCTTCCCTATGACAGAGCTCTCACGGCTGGAGGGCTTGGCAGCGTGCACCCCACCGGCCCCTAAGCCCTCCGCAAGGACGCCTGGGGACTAGGTGCAAAGGCAAGGCAGGAGTGGAGCTGAGGCCAGGAAGGCGCCAGGAGCGTCTGCCTGTCTGGCGCAGCCTGCTCCTTCCCGGGCAGGAAGCCTAGCAGCGAGGCAAGTCTGGGCAAGGCTCGCCCAGGGCAGAGCAGCCTCACGCCAGCAACTCTGCCAGATCGGGCCTCTGAGCAGAGCTGGAGCTCTGCCGTACTGGAGGCTCACTGGGCTCCGCCCAAGGAGTGAGTGCAGACGCACGCAGCTGGGCTGCCTCCTCTTCTCCCGAGGAGGCTCGCTTCCCGCATGCTGTGCGCTAGGCTTCCAGGCGGGGGCGCCCCGCGCCCCCTACAGGTCTTGGCTCAGGGGCTGCTTCCCTGGAGCTGGGGCTGCCGGCGGGAGCCCAGACACGCAGGGGCAGGCCCCACCACCTGCACACGTCTCTGCTGGGGAGCAGAGCGCTAGGGACATGACGTCTGTCAGGCACCTTCTGGGCGCCCACGGAGTCAGCCTCCGGGAGTGTGGGGCTGCAGACCACAGCCAGGGGACCTGGGAGCCTTGTGCTCTCCGTGCGGCGCTGAGTCTGGGCGGCCAAGCAACCGCTGGTGGAGCCCTGCACTTGCCCTCCCCTCCCCTCTACGAGAGGCCTCACTGCTGGAGGGCTCGGCAGTGTGCAAGCCACCGGCTCCTAAGCCTTCCCCAAGGACGCCCGGGGCCTAGATGCAAAGGCAAGGCAGGAGTGGAGCTGAGGCCAGGAAGGCGCCAGTGGCCTCTCCCAGCATCGCACAGCCTGCTCCTTCCCGGGCAGCAAGCCTAGCAGCGAGGCAAGCCTGGGCAAGTCTCGCCCAGGGCAGAGCAGCCTCGCGCAAGGCACTTGACTAGATCCGGCCTCTGAGCAGAGCTGGAGCTCTGCCGTCCTGGAGGCACACTCGGCTCGGCCCAAGCAGGGCTTGCAGCTGCACGCGGCTTGGCTCCCTCGACTCTTCCCAAGGAGGCTCGCTTCCAAGCGGACCGTGCACTTGGCTTCCAGGCAGGGACGCCCCGCGCCTCCTGCAGGTCTTGGCACAGGGGCTGCTTCCCCTGAGCGGAGGCTGTGGGCGGCAGCCCAGACACGCAGGGGCAGGCCCCAACCACCTGCCCACGTCTCTGCTGGTGGGGAGAGCACTAGGGAAATGACGTCTGTCAGGCACCTTCTGGGCGCTCACGGAGTCAGCCTCCGGGTGTGTGGGGCTGCAGACCACAGCCAGGGGCCCTGGGAAGCCTGGTGCTCTCCGTGCTGTGCTGAGTCTGGGCGGCTAAGGCGACCGCTGGAGGAGCCCTGCACTTGCCAGTCCCTTCCCTATGACAGAGCTCTCACGGCTGGAGGGCTTGGCAGCGTGCACCCCACCGGCCCCTAAGCCCTCCGCAAGGACGCCTGGGGACTAGGTGCAAAGGCAAGGCAGGAGTGGAGCTGAGGCCAGGAAGGCGCCAGGAGCGTCTGCCTGTCTGGCGCAGCCTGCTCCTTCCCGGGCAGGAAGCCTAGCAGCGAGGCAAGTCTGGGCAAGGCTCGCCCAGGGCAGAGCAGCCTCACGCCAGCAACTCTGCCAGATCGGGCCTCTGAGCAGAGCTGGAGCTCTGCCGTACTGGAGGCTCACTGGGCTCCGCCCAAGGAGTGAGTGCAGACGCACGCAGCTGGGCTGCCTCCTCTTCTCCCGAGGAGGCTCGCTTCCCGCATGCTGTGCGCTAGGCTTCCAGGCGGGGGCGCCCCGCGCCCCCTACAGGTCTTGGCTCAGGGGCTGCTTCCCTGGAGCTGGGGCTGCCGGCGGGAGCCCAGACACGCAGGGGCAGGCCCCACCACCTGCACACGTCTCTGCCGGGGAGCAGAGCGCTAGGGACATGACGTCTGTCAGGCACCTTCTGGGCGCCCACGGAGTCAGCCTCCGGGAGTGTGGGGCTGCAGACCACAGCCAGGGGACCTGGGAGCCTTGTGCTCTCCGTGCGGCGCTGAGTCTGGGCGGCCAAGCAACCGCTGGTGGAGCCCTGCACTTGCCCTCCCCTCCCCTCTACGAGAGGCCTCACTGCTGGAGGGCTCGGCAGTGTGCAAGCCACCGGCTCCTAAGCCTTCCCCAAGGACGCCCGGGGCCTAGATGCAAAGGCAAGGCAGGAGTGGAGCTGAGGCCAGGAAGGCGCCAGTGGCCTCTCCCAGCATCGCACAGCCTGCTCCTTCCCGGGCAGCAAGCCTAGCAGCGAGGCAAGCCTGGGCAAGTCTCGCCCAGGGCAGAGCAGCCTCGCGCAAGGCACTTGACTAGATCCGGCCTCTGAGCAGAGCTGGAGCTCTGCCGTCCTGGAGGCACACTCGGCTCGGCCCAAGCAGGGCTTGCAGCTGCACGCGGCTTGGCTCCCTCGACTCTTCCCAAGGAGGCTCGCTTCCAAGCGGACCGTGCACTTGGCTTCCAGGCAGGGACGCCCCGCGCCTCCTGCAGGTCTTGGCACAGGGGCTGCTTCCCCTGAGCGGAGGCTGTGGGCGGCAGCCCAGACACGCAGGGGCAGGCCCCAACCACCTGCCCACGTCTCTGCTGGTGGGGAGAGCACTAGGGAAATGACGTCTGTCAGGCACCTTCTGGGCGCTCACGGAGTCAGCCTCCGGGTGTGTGGGGCTGCAGACCACAGCCAGGGGCCCTGGGAAGCCTGGTGCTCTCCGTGCTGTGCTGAGTCTGGGCGGCCAAGCGACCGCTGGAGGAGCCCTGCACTTGCCATTCCCTTCCCTATGACAGAGCTCTCACGGCTGGAGGGCTTGGCAGCGTGCACCCCACCGGCCCCTAAGCCCTCCGCAAGGACGCCTGGGGACTAGGTGCAAAGGCAAGGCAGGAGTGGAGCTGAGGCCAGGAAGGCGCCAGGAGCGTCTGCCTGTCTGGCGCAGCCTGCTCCTTCCCGGGCAGGAAGCCTAGCAGCGAGGCAAGTCTGGGCAAGGCTCGCCCAGGGCAGAGCAGCCTCACGCCAGCAACTCTGCCAGATCGGGCCTCTGAGCAGAGCTGGAGCTCTGCCGTACTGGAGGCTCACTGGGCTCCGCCCAAGGAGTGAGTGCAGACGCACGCAGCTGGGCTGCCTCCTCTTCTCCCGAGGAGGCTCGCTTCCCGCATGCTGTGCGCTAGGCTTCCAGGCGGGGGGCGCCCCGCGCCCCCTACAGGTCTTGGCTCAGGGGCTGCTTCCCTGGAGCTGGGGCTGCCGGCGGGAGCCCAGACACGCAGGGGCAGGCCCCACCACCTGCACACGTCTCTGCCGGGGAGCAGAGCGCTAGGGACATGACGTCTGTCAGGCACCTTCTGGGCGCCCACGGAGTCAGCCTCCGGGAGTGTGGGGCTGCAGACCACAGCCAGGGGACCTGGGAGCCTTGTGCTCTCCGTGCGGCGCTGAGTCTGGGCGGCCAAGCAACCGCTGGTGGAGCCCTGCACTTGCCCTCCCCTCCCCTCTACGAGAGGCCTCACTGCTGGAGGGCTCGGCAGTGTGCAAGCCACCGGCTCCTAAGCCTTCCCCAAGGACGCCCGGGGCCTAGATGCAAAGGCAAGGCAGGAGTGGAGCTGAGGCCAGGAAGGCGCCAGTGGCCTCTCCCAGCATCGCACAGCCTGCTCCTTCCCGGGCAGCAAGCCTAGCAGCGAGGCAAGCCTGGGCAAGTCTCGCCCAGGGCAGAGCAGCCTCGCGCAAGGCACTTGACTAGATCCGGCCTCTGAGCAGAGCTGGAGCTCTGCCGTCCTGGAGGCACACTCGGCTCGGCCCAAGCAGGGCTTGCAGCTGCACGCGGCTTGGCTCCCTCGACTCTTCCCAAGGAGGCTCGCTTCCAAGCGGACCGTGCACTTGGCTTCCAGGCAGGGACGCCCCGCGCCTCCTGCAGGTCTTGGCACAGGGGCTGCTTCCCCTGAGCGGAGGCTGTGGGCGGCAGCCCAGACACGCAGGGGCAGGCCCCAACCACCTGCCCACGTCTCTGCTGGTGGGGAGAGCACTAGGGAAATGACGTCTGTCAGGCACCTTCTGGGCGCTCACGGAGTCAGCCTCCGGGTGTGTGGGGCTGCAGACCACAGCCAGGGGCCCTGGGAAGCCTGGTGCTCTCCGTGCTGTGCTGAGTCTGGGCGGCCAAGCGACCGCTGGAGGAGCCCTGCACTTGCCAGTCCCTTCCCTATGACAGAGCTCTCACGGCTGGAGGGCTTGGCAGCGTGCACCCCACCGGCCCCTAAGCCCTCCGCAAGGACGCCTGGGGACTAGGTGCAAAGGCAAGGCAGGAGTGGAGCTGAGGCCAGGAAGGCGCCAGGAGCGTCTGCCTGTCTGGCGCAGCCTGCTCCTTCCCGGGCAGGAAGCCTAGCAGCGAGGCAAGTCTGGGCAAGGCTCGCCCAGGGCAGAGCAGCCTCACGCCAGCAACTCTGCCAGATCGGGCCTCTGAGCAGAGCTGGAGCTCTGCCGTACTGGAGGCTCACTGGGCTCCGCCCAAGGAGTGAGTGCAGACGCACGCAGCTGGGCTGCCTCCTCTTCTCCCGAGGAGGCTCGCTTCCCGCATGCTGTGCGCTAGGCTTCCAGGCGGGGGCGCCCCGCGCCCCCTACAGGTCTTGGCTCAGGGGCTGCTTCCCTGGAGCTGGGGCTGCCGGCGGGAGCCCAGACACGCAGGGGCAGGCCCCACCACCTGCACACGTCTCTGCCGGGGAGCAGAGCGCTAGGGACATGACGTCTGTCAGGCACCTTCTGGGCGCCCACGGAGTCAGCCTCCGGGAGTGTGGGGCTGCAGACCACAGCCAGGGGACCTGGGAGCCTTGTGCTCTCCGTGCGGCGCTGAGTCTGGGCGGCCAAGCAACCGCTGGTGGAGCCCTGCACTTGCCCTCCCCTCCCCTCTACGAGAGGCCTCACTGCTGGAGGGCTCGGCAGTGTGCAAGCCACCGGCTCCTAAGCCTTCCCCAAGGACGCCCGGGGCCTAGATGCAAAGGCAAGGCAGGAGTGGAGCTGAGGCCAGGAAGGCGCCAGTGGCCTCTCCCAGCATCGCACAGCCTGCTCCTTCCCGGGGCAGCAAGCCTAGCAGCGAGGCAAGCCTGGGCAAGTCTCGCCCAGGGCAGAGCAGCCTCGCGCAAGGCACTTGACTAGATCGGGCCTCTGAGCAGAGCTGGAGCTCTGCCGTCCTGGAGGCACACTCGGCTCGGCCCAAGCAGGGCTTGCAGCTGCACGCGGCTTGGCTCCCTCGACTCTTCCCAAGGAGGCTCGCTTCCAAGCGGACCGTGCACTTGGCTTCCAGGCAGGGACGCCCCGCGCCTCCTGCAGGGCTTGGCACAGGGGCTGCTTCCCCTGAGCGGAGGCTGTGGGCGGCAGCCCAGACACGCAGGGGCAGGCCCCAACCACCTGCCCACGTCTCTGCTGGTGGGGAGAGCACTAGGGAAATGACGTCTGTCAGGCACCTTCTGGGCGCTCACGGAGTCAGCCTCCGGGTGTGTGGGGCTGCAGACCACAGCCAGGGGCCCTGGGAAGCCTGGTGCTCTCCGTGCTGTGCTGAGTCTGGGCGGCTAAGCGACCGCTGGAGGAGCCCTGCACTTGCCAGTCCCTTCCCTATGACAGAGCTCTCACGGCTGGAGGGCTTGGCAGCGTGCACCCCACCGGCCCCTAAGCCCTCCGCAAGGACGCCTGGGGACTAGGTGCAAAGGCAAGGCAGGAGTGGAGCTGAGGCCAGGAAGGCGCCAGGAGCGTCTGCCTGTCTGGCGCAGCCTGCTCCTTCCCGGGCAGGAAGCCTAGCAGCGAGGCAAGTCTGGGCAAGGCTCGCCCAGGGCAGAGCAGCCTCACGCCAGCAACTCTGCCAGATCGGGCCTCTGAGCAGAGCTGGAGCTCTGCCGTACTGGAGGCTCACTGGGCTCCGCCCAAGGAGTGAGTGCAGACGCACGCAGCTGGGCTGCCTCCTCTTCTCCCGAGGAGGCTCGCTTCCCGCATGCTGTGCGCTAGGCTTCCAGGCGGGGGCGCCCCGCGCCCCCTACAGGTCTTGGCTCAGGGGCTGCTTCCCTGGAGCTGGGGCTGCCGGCGGGAGCCCAGACACGCAGGGGCAGGCCCCACCACCTGCACACGTCTCTGCCGGGGAGCAGAGCGCTAGGGACATGACGTCTGTCAGGCACCTTCTGGGCGCCCACGGAGTCAGCCTCCGGGAGTGTGGGGCTGCAGACCACAGCCAGGGGACCTGGGAGCCTTGTGCTCTCCGTGCGGCGCTGAGTCTGGGCGGCCAAGCAACCGCTGGTGGAGCCCTGCACTTGCCCTCCCCTCCCCTCTACGAGAGGCCTCACTGCTGGAGGGCTCGGCAGTGTGCAAGCCACCGGCTCCTAAGCCTTCCCCAAGGACGCCCGGGGCCTAGATGCAAAGGCAAGGCAGGAGTGGAGCTGAGGCCAGGAAGGCGCCAGTGGCCTCTCCCAGCATCGCACAGCCTGCTCCTTCCCGGGCAGCAAGCCTAGCAGCGAGGCAAGCCTGGGCAAGTCTCGCCCAGGGCAGAGCAGCCTCGCGCAAGGCACTTGACTAGATCCGGCCTCTGAGCAGAGCTGGAGCTCTGCCGTCCTGGAGGCACACTCGGCTCGGCCCAAGCAGGGCTTGCAGCTGCACGCGGCTTGGCTCCCTCGACTCTTCCCAAGGAGGCTCGCTTCCAAGCGGACCGTGCACTTGGCTTCCAGGCAGGGACGCCCCGCGCCTCCTGCAGGTCTTGGCACAGGGGCTGCTTCCCCTGAGCGGAGGCTGTGGGCGGCAGCCCAGACACGCAGGGGCAGGCCCCAACCACCTGCCCACGTCTCTGCTGGTGGGGAGAGCACTAGGGAAATGACGTCTGTCAGGCACCTTCTGGGCGCTCACGGAGTCAGCCTCCGGGTGTGTGGGGCTGCAGACCACAGCCAGGGGCCCTGGGAAGCCTGGTGCTCTCCGTGCTGTGCTGAGTCTGGGCGGCCAAGCGACCGCTGGAGGAGCCCTGCACTTGCCATTCCCTTCCCTATGACAGAGCTCTCACGGCTGGAGGGCTTGGCAGCGTGCACCCCACCGGCCCCTAAGCCCTCCGCAAGGACGCCTGGGGACTAGGTGCAAAGGCAAGGCAGGAGTGGAGCTGAGGCCAGGAAGGCGCCAGGAGCGTCTGCCTGTCTGGCGCAGCCTGCTCCTTCCCGGGCAGGAAGCCTAGCAGCGAGGCAAGTCTGGGCAAGGCTCGCCCAGGGCAGAGCAGCCTCACGCCAGCAACTCTGCCAGATCGGGCCTCTGAGCAGAGCTGGAGCTCTGCCGTACTGGAGGCTCACTGGGCTCCGCCCAAGGAGTGAGTGCAGACGCACGCAGCTGGGCTGCCTCCTCTTCTCCCGAGGAGGCTCGCTTCCCGCATGCTGTGCGCTAGGCTTCCAGGCGGGGGCGCCCCGCGCCCCCTACAGGTCTTGGCTCAGGGGCTGCTTCCCTGGAGCTGGGGCTGCCGGCGGGAGCCCAGACACGCAGGGGCAGGCCCCACCACCTGCACACGTCTCTGCTGGGGAGCAGAGCGCTAGGGACATGACGTCTGTCAGGCACCTTCTGGGCGCCCACGGAGTCAGCCTCCGGGAGTGTGGGGCTGCAGACCACAGCCAGGGGACCTGGGAGCCTTGTGCTCTCCGTGCGGCGCTGAGTCTGGGCGGCCAAGCAACCGCTGGTGGAGCCCTGCACTTGCCCTCCCCTCCCCTCTACGAGAGGCCTCACTGCTGGAGGGCTCGGCAGTGTGCAAGCCACCGGCTCCTAAGCCTTCCCCAAGGACGCCCGGGGCCTAGATGCAAAGGCAAGGCAGGAGTGGAGCTGAGGCCAGGAAGGCGCCAGTGGCCTCTCCCAGCATCGCACAGCCTGCTCCTTCCCGGGCAGCAAGCCTAGCAGCGAGGCAAGCCTGGGCAAGTCTCGCCCAGGGCAGAGCAGCCTCGCGCAAGGCACTTGACTAGATCCGGCCTCTGAGCAGAGCTGGAGCTCTGCCGTCCTGGAGGCACACTCGGCTCGGCCCAAGCAGGGCTTGCAGCTGCACGCGGCTTGGCTCCCTCGACTCTTCCCAAGGAGGCTCGCTTCCAAGCGGACCGTGCACTTGGCTTCCAGGCAGGGACGCCCCGCGCCTCCTGCAGGTCTTGGCACAGGGGCTGCTTCCCCTGAGCGGAGGCTGTGGGCGGCAGCCCAGACACGCAGGGGCAGGCCCCAACCACCTGCACACGTCTCTGCTGGTGGGGAGAGCACTAGGGAAATGACGTCTGTCAGGCACCTTCTGGGCGCTCACGGAGTCAGCCTCCGGGTGTGTGGGGCTGCAGACCACAGCCAGGGGCCCTGGGAAGCCTGGTGCTCTCCGTGCTGTGCTGAGTCTGGGCGGCTAAGCGACCGCTGGAGGAGCCCTGCACTTGCCAGTCCCTTCCCTATGACAGAGCTCTCACGGCTGGAGGGCTTGGCAGCGTGCACCCCACCGGCCCCTAAGCCCTCCGCAAGGACGCCTGGGGACTAGGTGCAAAGGCAAGGCAGGAGTGGAGCTGAGGCCAGGAAGGCGCCAGGAGCGTCTGCCTGTCTGGCGCAGCCTGCTCCTTCCCGGGCAGGAAGCCTAGCAGCGAGGCAAGTCTGGGCAAGGCTCGCCCAGGGCAGAGCAGCCTCACGCCAGCAACTCTGCCAGATCGGGCCTCTGAGCAGAGCTGGAGCTCTGCCGTACTGGAGGCTCACTGGGCTCCGCCCAAGGAGTGAGTGCAGACGCACGCAGCTGGGCTGCCTCCTCTTCTCCCGAGGAGGCTCGCTTCCCGCATGCTGTGCGCTAGGCTTCCAGGCGGGGGCGCCCCGCGCCCCCTACAGGTCTTGGCTCAGGGGCTGCTTCCCTGGAGCTGGGGCTGCCGGCGGGAGCCCAGACACGCAGGGGCAGGCCCCACCACCTGCACACGTCTCTGCCGGGGAGCAGAGCGCTAGGGACATGACGTCTGTCAGGCACCTTCTGGGCGCCCACGGAGTCAGCCTCCGGGAGTGTGGGGCTGCAGACCACAGCCAGGGGACCTGGGAGCCTTGTGCTCTCCGTGCGGCGCTGAGTCTGGGCGGCCAAGCAACCGCTGGTGGAGCCCTGCACTTGCCCTCCCCTCCCCTCTACGAGAGGCCTCACTGCTGGAGGGCTCGGCAGTGTGCAAGCCACCGGCTCCTAAGCCTTCCCCAAGGACGCCCGGGGCCTAGATGCAAAGGCAAGGCAGGAGTGGAGCTGAGGCCAGGAAGGCGCCAGTGGCCTCTCCCAGCATCGCACAGCCTGCTCCTTCCCGGGCAGCAAGCCTAGCAGCGAGGCAAGCCTGGGCAAGTCTCGCCCAGGGCAGAGCAGCCTCGCGCAAGGCACTTGACTAGATCCGGCCTCTGAGCAGAGCTGGAGCTCTGCCGTCCTGGAGGCACACTCGGCTCGGCCCAAGCAGGGCTTGCAGCTGCACGCGGCTTGGCTCCCTCGACTCTTCCCAAGGAGGCTCGCTTCCAAGCGGACCGTGCACTTGGCTTCCAGGCAGGGACGCCCCGCGCCTCCTGCAGGGCTTGGCACAGGGGCTGCTTCCCCTGAGCGGAGGCTGTGGGCGGCAGCCCAGACACGCAGGGGCAGGCCCCAACCACCTGCACACGTCTCTGCTGGTGGGGAGAGCACTAGGGAAATGACGTCTGTCAGGCACCTTCTGGGCGCTCACGGAGTCAGCCTCCGGGTGTGTGGGGCTGCAGACCACAGCCAGGGGCCCTGGGAAGCCTGGTGCTCTCCGTGCTGTGCTGAGTCTGGGCGGCCAAGCGACCGCTGGAGGAGCCCTGCACTTGCCATTCCCTTCCCTATGACAGAGCTCTCACGGCTGGAGGGCTTGGCAGCGTGCACCCCACCGGCCCCTAAGCCCTCCGCAAGGACGCCTGGGGACTAGGTGCAAAGGCAAGGCAGGAGTGGAGCTGAGGCCAGGAAGGCGCCAGGAGCGTCTGCCTGTCTGGCGCAGCCTGCTCCTTCCCGGGCAGGAAGCCTAGCAGCGAGGCAAGTCTGGGCAAGGCTCGCCCAGGGCAGAGCAGCCTCACGCCAGCAACTCTGCCAGATCGGGCCTCTGAGCAGAGCTGGAGCTCTGCCGTACTGGAGGCTCACTGGGCTCCGCCCAAGGAGTGAGTGCAGACGCACGCAGCTGGGCTGCCTCCTCTTCTCCCGAGGAGGCTCGCTTCCCGCATGCTGTGCGCTAGGCTTCCAGGCGGGGGCGCCCCGCGCCCCCTACAGGTCTTGGCTCAGGGGCTGCTTCCCTGGAGCTGGGGCTGCCGGCGGGAGCCCAGACACGCAGGGGCAGGCCCCACCACCTGCACACGTCTCTGCTGGGGAGCAGAGCGCTAGGGACATGACGTCTGTCAGGCACCTTCTGGGCGCCCACGGAGTCAGCCTCCGGGAGTGTGGGGCTGCAGACCACAGCCAGGGGACCTGGGAGCCTTGTGCTCTCCGTGCGGCGCTGAGTCTGGGCGGCCAAGCAACCGCTGGTGGAGCCCTGCACTTGCCCTCCCCTCCCCTCTACGAGAGGCCTCACTGCTGGAGGGCTCGGCAGTGTGCAAGCCACCGGCTCCTAAGCCTTCCCCAAGGACGCCCGGGGCCTAGATGCAAAGGCAAGGCAGGAGTGGAGCTGAGGCCAGGAAGGCGCCAGTGGCCTCTCCCAGCATCGCACAGCCTGCTCCTTCCCGGGCAGCAAGCCTAGCAGCGAGGCAAGCCTGGGCAAGTCTCGCCCAGGGCAGAGCAGCCTCGCGCAAGGCACTTGACTAGATCCGGCCTCTGAGCAGAGCTGGAGCTCTGCCGTCCTGGAGGCACACTCGGCTCGGCCCAAGCAGGGCTTGCAGCTGCACGCGGCTTGGCTCCCTCGACTCTTCCCAAGGAGGCTCGCTTCCAAGCGGACCGTGCACTTGGCTTCCAGGCAGGGACGCCCCGCGCCTCCTGCAGGTCTTGGCACAGGGGCTGCTTCCCCTGAGCGGAGGCTGTGGGCGGCAGCCCAGACACGCAGGGGCAGGCCCCAACCACCTGCACACGTCTCTGCTGGTGGGGAGAGCACTAGGGAAATGACGTCTGTCAGGCACCTTCTGGGCGCTCACGGAGTCAGCCTCCGGGTGTGTGGGGCTGCAGACCACAGCCAGGGGCCCTGGGAAGCCTGGTGCTCTCCGTGCTGTGCTGAGTCTGGGCGGCTAAGCGACCGCTGGAGGAGCCCTGCACTTGCCAGTCCCTTCCCTATGACAGAGCTCTCACGGCTGGAGGGCTTGGCAGCGTGCACCCCACCGGCCCCTAAGCCCTCCGCAAGGACGCCTGGGGACTAGGTGCAAAGGCAAGGCAGGAGTGGAGCTGAGGCCAGGAAGGCGCCAGGAGCGTCTGCCTGTCTGGCGCAGCCTGCTCCTTCCCGGGCAGGAAGCCTAGCAGCGAGGCAAGTCTGGGCAAGGCTCGCCCAGGGCAGAGCAGCCTCACGCCAGCAACTCTGCCAGATCGGGCCTCTGAGCAGAGCTGGAGCTCTGCCGTACTGGAGGCTCACTGGGCTCCGCCCAAGGAGTGAGTGCAGACGCACGCAGCTGGGCTGCCTCCTCTTCTCCCGAGGAGGCTCGCTTCCCGCATGCTGTGCGCTAGGCTTCCAGGCGGGGGCGCCCCGCGCCCCCTACAGGTCTTGGCTCAGGGGCTGCTTCCCTGGAGCTGGGGCTGCCGGCGGGAGCCCAGACACGCAGGGGCAGGCCCCACCACCTGCACACGTCTCTGCCGGGGAGCAGAGCGCTAGGGACATGACGTCTGTCAGGCACCTTCTGGGCGCCCACGGAGTCAGCCTCCGGGAGTGTGGGGCTGCAGACCACAGCCAGGGGACCTGGGAGCCTTGTGCTCTCCGTGCGGCGCTGAGTCTGGGCGGCCAAGCAACCGCTGGTGGAGCCCTGCACTTGCCCTCCCCTCCCCTCTACGAGAGGCCTCACTGCTGGAGGGCTCGGCAGTGTGCAAGCCACCGGCTCCTAAGCCTTCCCCAAGGACGCCCGGGGCCTAGATGCAAAGGCAAGGCAGGAGTGGAGCTGAGGCCAGGAAGGCGCCAGTGGCCTCTCCCAGCATCGCACAGCCTGCTCCTTCCCGGGCAGCAAGCCTAGCAGCGAGGCAAGCCTGGGCAAGTCTCGCCCAGGGCAGAGCAGCCTCGCGCAAGGCACTTGACTAGATCCGGCCTCTGAGCAGAGCTGGAGCTCTGCCGTCCTGGAGGCACACTCGGCTCGGCCCAAGCAGGGCTTGCAGCTGCACGCGGCTTGGCTCCCTCGACTCTTCCCAAGGAGGCTCGCTTCCAAGCGGACCGTGCACTTGGCTTCCAGGCAGGGACGCCCCGCGCCTCCTGCAGGTCTTGGCACAGGGGCTGCTTCCCCTGAGCGGAGGCTGTGGGCGGCAGCCCAGACACGCAGGGGCAGGCCCCAACCACCTGCCCACGTCTCTGCTGGTGGGGAGAGCACTAGGGAAATGACGTCTGTCAGGCACCTTCTGGGCGCTCACGGAGTCAGCCTCCGGGTGTGTGGGGCTGCAGACCACAGCCAGGGGCCCTGGGAAGCCTGGTGCTCTCCGTGCTGTGCTGAGTCTGGGCGGCCAAGCGACCGCTGGAGGAGCCCTGCACTTGCCATTCCCTTCCCTATGACAGAGCTCTCACGGCTGGAGGGCTTGGCAGCGTGCACCCCACCGGCCCCTAAGCCCTCCGCAAGGACGCCTGGGGACTAGGTGCAAAGGCAAGGCAGGAGTGGAGCTGAGGCCAGGAAGGCGCCAGGAGCGTCTGCCTGTCTGGCGCAGCCTGCTCCTTCCCGGGCAGGAAGCCTAGCAGCGAGGCAAGTCTGGGCAAGGCTCGCCCAGGGCAGAGCAGCCTCACGCCAGCAACTCTGCCAGATCGGGCCTCTGAGCAGAGCTGGAGCTCTGCCGTACTGGAGGCTCACTGGGCTCCGCCCAAGGAGTGAGTGCAGACGCACGCAGCTGGGCTGCCTCCTCTTCTCCCGAGGAGGCTCGCTTCCCGCATGCTGTGCGCTAGGCTTCCAGGCGGGGGCGCCCCGCGCCCCCTACAGGTCTTGGCTCAGGGGCTGCTTCCCTGGAGCTGGGGCTGCCGGCGGGAGCCCAGACACGCAGGGGCAGGCCCCACCACCTGCACACGTCTCTGCTGGGGAGCAGAGCGCTAGGGACATGACGTCTGTCAGGCACCTTCTGGGCGCCCACGGAGTCAGCCTCCGGGAGTGTGGGGCTGCAGACCACAGCCAGGGGACCTGGGAGCCTTGTGCTCTCCGTGCGGCGCTGAGTCTGGGCGGCCAAGCAACCGCTGGTGGAGCCCTGCACTTGCCCTCCCCTCCCCTCTACGAGAGGCCTCACTGCTGGAGGGCTCGGCAGTGTGCAAGCCACCGGCTCCTAAGCCTTCCCAAGGACGCCCGGGGCCTAGATGCAAAGGCAAGGCAGGAGTGGAGCTGAGGCCAGGAAGGCGCCAGTGGCCTCTCCCAGCATCGCACAGCCTGCTCCTTCCCGGGCAGCAAGCCTAGCAGCGAGGCAAGCCTGGGCAAGTCTCGCCCAGGGCAGAGCAGCCTCGCGCAAGGCACTTGACTAGATCCGGCCTCTGAGCAGAGCTGGAGCTCTGCCGTCCTGGAGGCACACTCGGCTCGGCCCAAGCAGGGCTTGCAGCTGCACGCGGCTTGGCTCCCTCGACTCTTCCCAAGGAGGCTCGCTTCCAAGCGGACCGTGCACTTGGCTTCCAGGCAGGGACGCCCCGCGCCTCCTGCAGGTCTTGGCACAGGGGCTGCTTCCCCTGAGCGGAGGCTGTGGGCGGCAGCCCAGACACGCAGGGGCAGGCCCCAACCACCTGCACACGTCTCTGCTGGTGGGGAGAGCACTAGGGAAATGACGTCTGTCAGGCACCTTCTGGGCGCTCACGGAGTCAGCCTCCGGGTGTGTGGGGCTGCAGACCACAGCCAGGGACCCTGGGAAGCCTGGTGCTCTCCGTGCTGTGCTGAGTCTGGGCGGCCAAGCGACCGCTGGAGGAGCCCTGCACTTGCCATTCCCTTCCCTATGACAGAGCTCTCACGGCTGGAGGGCTTGGCAGCGTGCACCCCACCGGCCCCTAAGCCCTCCGCAAGGACGCCTGGGGACTAGGTGCAAAGGCAAGGCAGGAGTGGAGCTGAGGCCAGGAAGGCGCCAGGAGCGTCTGCCTGTCTGGCGCAGCCTGCTCCTTCCCGGGCAGGAAGCCTAGCAGCGAGGCAAGTCTGGGCAAGGCTCGCCCAGGGCAGAGCAGCCTCACGCCAGCAACTCTGCCAGATCGGGCCTCTGAGCAGAGCTGGAGCTCTGCCGTACTGGAGGCTCACTGGGCTCCGCCCAAGGAGTGAGTGCAGACGCACGCAGCTGGGCTGCCTCCTCTTCTCCCGAGGAGGCTCGCTTCCCGCATGCTGTGCGCTAGGCTTCCAGGCGGGGGCGCCCCGCGCCCCCTACAGGTCTTGGCTCAGGGGCTGCTTCCCTGGAGCTGGGGCTGCCGGCGGGAGCCCAGACACGCAGGGGCAGGCCCCACCACCTGCACACGTCTCTGCTGGGGAGCAGAGCGCTAGGGACATGACGTCTGTCAGGCACCTTCTGGGCGCCCACGGAGTCAGCCTCCGGGAGTGTGGGGCTGCAGACCACAGCCAGGGGACCTGGGAGCCTTGTGCTCTCCGTGCGGCGCTGAGTCTGGGCGGCCAAGCAACCGCTGGTGGAGCCCTGCACTTGCCCTCCCCTCCCCTCTACGAGAGGCCTCACTGCTGGAGGGCTCGGCAGTGTGCAAGCCACCGGCTCCTAAGCCTTCCCCAAGGACGCCCGGGGCCTAGATGCAAAGGCAAGGCAGGAGTGGAGCTGAGGCCAGGAAGGCGCCAGTGACCTCTCCCAGCATCGCACAGCCTGCTCCTTCCCGGGCAGCAAGCCTAGCAGCGAGGCAAGCCTGGGCAAGTCTCGCCCAGGGCAGAGCAGCCTCGCGCAAGGCACTTGACTAGATCCGGCCTCTGAGCAGAGCTGGAGCTCTGCCGTCCTGGAGGCACACTCGGCTCGGCCCAAGCAGGGCTTGCAGCTGCACGCGGCTTGGCTCCCTCGACTCTTCCCAAGGAGGCTCGCTTCCAAGCGGACCGTGCACTTGGCTTCCAGGCAGGGACGCCCCGCGCCTCCTGCAGGGCTTGGCACAGGGGCTGCTTCCCCTGAGCGGAGGCTGTGGGCGGCAGCCCAGACACGCAGGGGCAGGCCCCAACCACCTGCACACGTCTCTGCTGGTGGGGAGAGCACTAGGGAAATGACGTCTGTCAGGCACCTTCTGGGCGCTCACGGAGTCAGCCTCCGGGTGTGTGGGGCTGCAGACCACAGCCAGGGGCCCTGGGAAGCCTGGTGCTCTCCGTGCTGTGCTGAGTCTGGGCGGCCAAGCGACCGCTGGAGGAGCCCTGCACTTGCCATTCCCTTCCCTATGACAGAGCTCTCACGGCTGGAGGGCTTGGCAGCGTGCACCCCACCGGCCCCTAAGCCCTCCGCAAGGACGCCTGGGGACTAGGTGCAAAGGCAAGGCAGGAGTGGAGCTGAGGCCAGGAAGGCACCAGGAGCGTCTGCCTGTCTGGCGCAGCCTGCTCCTTCCCGGGCAGGAAGCCTAGCAGCGAGGCAAGTCTGGGCAAGGCTCGCCCAGGGCAGAGCAGCCTCACGCCAGCAACTCTGCCAGATCGGGCCTCTGAGCAGAGCTGGAGCTCTGCCGTACTGGAGGCTCACTGGGCTCCGCCCAAGGAGTGAGTGCAGACGCACGCAGCTGGGCTGCCTCCTCTTCTCCCGAGGAGGCTCGCTTCCCGCATGCTGTGCGCTAGGCTTCCAGGCGGGGGCGCCCCGCGCCCCCTACAGGTCTTGGCTCAGGGGCTGCTTCCCTGGAGCTGGGGCTGCCGGCGGGAGCCCAGACACGCAGGGGCAGGCCCCACCACCTGCACACGTCTCTGCTGGGAGCAGAGCGCTAGGGACATGACGTCTGTCAGGCACCTTCTGGGCGCCCACGGAGTCAGCCTCCGGGAGTGTGGGGCTGCAGACCACAGCCAGGGGACCTGGGAGCCTTGTGCTCTCCGTGCGGCGCTGAGTCTGGGCGGCCAAGCAACCGCTGGTGGAGCCCTGCACTTGCCCTCCCCTCCCCTCTACGAGAGGCCTCACTGCTGGAGGGCTCGGCAGTGTGCAAGCCACCGGCTCCTAAGCCTTCCCCAAGGACGCCCGGGGCCTAGATGCAAAGGCAAGGCAGGAGTGGAGCTGAGGCCAGGAAGGCGCCAGTGGCCTCTCCCAGCATCGCACAGCCTGCTCCTTCCCGGGCAGCAAGCCTAGCAGCGAGGCAAGCCTGGGCAAGTCTCGCCCAGGGCAGAGCAGCCTCGCGCAAGGCACTTGACTAGATCCGGCCTCTGAGCAGAGCTGGAGCTCTGCCGTCCTGGAGGCACACTCGGCTCGCCCAAGCAGGGCTTGCAGCTGCACGCGGCTTGGCTCCCTCGACTCTTCCCAAGGAGGCTCGCTTCCAAGCGGACCGTGCACTTGGCTTCCAGGCAGGGACGCCCCGCGCCTCCTGCAGGTCTTGGCACAGGGGCTGCTTCCCCTGAGCGGAGGCTGTGGGCGGCAGCCCAGACACGCAGGGGCAGGCCCCAACCACCTGCACACGTCTCTGCTGGTGGGGAGAGCACTAGGGAAATGACGTCTGTCAGGCACCTTCTGGGCGCTCACGGAGTCAGCCTCCGGGTGTGTGGGGCTGCAGACCACAGCCAGGGACCCTGGGAAGCCTGGTGCTCTCCGTGCTGTGCTGAGTCTGGGCGGCCAAGCGACCGCTGGAGGAGCCCTGCACTTGCCATTCCCTTCCCTATGACAGAGCTCTCACGGCTGGAGGGCTTGGCAGCGTGCACCCCACCGGCCCCTAAGCCCTCCGCAAGGACGCCTGGGGACTAGGTGCAAAGGCAAGGCAGGAGTGGAGCTGAGGCCAGGAAGGCGCCAGGAGCGTCTGCCTGTCTGGCGCAGCCTGCTCCTTCCCGGGCAGGAAGCCTAGCAGCGAGGCAAGTCTGGGCAAGGCTCGCCCAGGGCAGAGCAGCCTCACGCCAGCAACTCTGCCAGATCGGGCCTCTGAGCAGAGCTGGAGCTCTGCCGTACTGGAGGCTCACTGGGCTCCGCCCAAGGAGTGAGTGCAGACGCACGCAGCTGGGCTGCCTCCTCTTCTCCCGAGGAGGCTCGCTTCCCGCATGCTGTGCGCTAGGCTTCCAGGCGGGGGCGCCCCGCGCCCCCTACAGGTCTTGGCTCAGGGGCTGCTTCCCTGGAGCTGGGGCTGCCGGCGGGAGCCCAGACACGCAGGGGCAGGCCCCACCACCTGCACACGTCTCTGCTGGGGAGCAGAGCGCTAGGGACATGACGTCTGTCAGGCACCTTCTGGGCGCCCACGGAGTCAGCCTCCGGGAGTGTGGGGCTGCAGACCACAGCCAGGGGACCTGGGAGCCTTGTGCTCTCCGTGCGGCGCTGAGTCTGGGCGGCCAAGCAACCGCTGGTGGAGCCCTGCACTTGCCCTCCCCTCCCCTCTACGAGAGGCCTCACTGCTGGAGGGCTCGGCAGTGTGCAAGCCACCGGCTCCTAAGCCTTCCCCAAGGACGCCCGGGGCCTAGATGCAAAGGCAAGGCAGGAGTGGAGCTGAGGCCAGGAAGGCGCCAGTGGCCTCTCCCAGCATCGCACAGCCTGCTCCTTCCCGGGCAGCAAGCCTAGCAGCGAGGCAAGCCTGGGCAAGTCTCGCCCAGGGCAGAGCAGCCCTCGCGCAAGGCACTTGACTAGATCCGGCCTCTGAGCAGAGCTGGAGCTCTGCCGTCCTGGAGGCACACTCGGCTCGGCCCAAGCAGGGCTTGCAGCTGCACGCGGCTTGGCTCCCTCGACTCTTCCCAAGGAGGCTCGCTTCCAAGCGGACCGTGCACTTGGCTTCCAGGCAGGGACGCCCCGCGCCTCCTGCAGGTCTTGGCACAGGGGCTGCTTCCCTGAGCGGAGGCTGTGGGCGGCAGCCCAGACACGCAGGGGCAGGCCCCAACCACCTGCACACGTCTCTGCTGGTGGGGAGAGCACTAGGGAAATGACGTCTGTCAGGCACCTTCTGGGCGCTCACGGAGTCAGCCTCCGGGTGTGTGGGGCTGCAGACCACAGCCAGGGACCCTGGGAAGCCTGGTGCTCTCCGTGCTGTGCTGAGTCTGGGCGGCCAAGCGACCGCTGGAGGAGCCCTGCACTTGCCATTCCCTTCCCTATGACAGAGCTCTCACGGCTGGAGGGCTTGGCAGCGTGCACCCCACCGGCCCCTAAGCCCTCCGCAAGGACGCCTGGGGACTAGGTGCAAAGGCAAGGCAGGAGTGGAGCTGAGGCCAGGAAGGCGCCAGGAGCGTCTGCCTGTCTGGCGCAGCCTGCTCCTTCCCGGGCAGGAAGCCTAGCAGCGAGGCAAGTCTGGGCAAGGCTCGCCCAGGGCAGAGCAGCCTCACGCCAGCAACTCTGCCAGATCGGGCCTCTGAGCAGAGCTGGAGCTCTGCCGTACTGGAGGCTCACTGGGCTCCGCCCAAGGAGTGAGTGCAGACGCACGCAGCTGGGCTGCCTCCTCTTCTCCCGAGGAGGCTCGCTTCCCGCATGCTGTGCGCTAGGCTTCCAGGCGGGGGCGCCCCGCGCCCCCTACAGGTCTTGGCTCAGGGGCTGCTTCCCTGGAGCTGGGGCTGCCGGCGGGAGCCCAGACACGCAGGGGCAGGCCCCACCACCTGCACACGTCTCTGCTGGGGAGCAGAGCGCTAGGGACATGACGTCTGTCAGGCACCTTCTGGGCGCCCACGGAGTCAGCCTCCGGGAGTGTGGGGCTGCAGACCACAGCCAGGGGACCTGGGAGCCTTGTGCTCTCCGTGCGGCGCTGAGTCTGGGCGGCCAAGCAACCGCTGGTGGAGCCCTGCACTTGCCCTCCCCTCCCCTCTACGAGAGGCCTCACTGCTGGAGGGCTCGGCAGTGTGCAAGCCACCGGCTCCTAAGCCTTCCCCAAGGACGCCCGGGGCCTAGATGCAAAGGCAAGGCAGGAGTGGAGCTGAGGCCAGGAAGGCGCCAGTGACCTCTCCCAGCATCGCACAGCCTGCTCCTTCCCGGGCAGCAAGCCTAGCAGCGAGGCAAGCCTGGGCAAGTCTCGCCCAGGGCAGAGCAGCCTCGCGCAAGGCACTTGACTAGATCCGGCCTCTGAGCAGAGCTGGAGCTCTGCCGTCCTGGAGGCACACTCGGCTCGGCCCAAGCAGGGCTTGCAGCTGCACGCGGCTTGGCTCCCTCGACTCTTCCCAAGGAGGCTCGCTTCCAAGCGGCACCGTGCACTTGGCTTCCAGGCAGGGACGCCCCGCGCCTCCTGCAGGGCTTGGCACAGGGGCTGCTTCCCCTGAGCGGAGGCTGTGGGCGGCAGCCCAGACACGCAGGGGCAGGCCCCAACCACCTGCACACGTCTCTGCTGGTGGGGAGAGCACTAGGGAAATGACGTCTGTCAGGCACCTTCTGGGCGCTCACGGAGTCAGCCTCCGGGTGTGTGGGGCTGCAGACCACAGCCAGGGGCCCTGGGAAGCCTGGTGCTCTCCGTGCTGTGCTGAGTCTGGGCGGCCAAGCGACCGCTGGAGGAGCCCTGCACTTGCCATTCCCTTCCCTATGACAGAGCTCTCACGGCTGGAGGGCTTGGCAGCGTGCACCCCACCGGCCCCTAAGCCCTCCGCAAGGACGCCTGGGGACTAGGTGCAAAGGCAAGGCAGGAGTGGAGCTGAGGCCAGGAAGGCGCCAGGAGCGTCTGCCTGTCTGGCGCAGCCTGCTCCTTCCCGGGCAGGAAGCCTAGCAGCGAGGCAAGTCTGGGCAAGGCTCGCCCAGGGCAGAGCAGCCTCACGCCAGCAACTCTGCCAGATCGGGCCTCTGAGCAGAGCTGGAGCTCTGCCGTACTGGAGGCTCACTGGGCTCCGCCCAAGGAGTGAGTGCAGACGCACGCAGCTGGGCTGCCTCCTCTTCTCCCGAGGAGGCTCGCTTCCCGCATGCTGTGCGCTAGGCTTCCAGGCGGGGGCGCCCCGCGCCCCCTACAGGTCTTGGCTCAGGGGCTGCTTCCCTGGAGCTGGGGCTGCCGGCGGGAGCCCAGACACGCAGGGGCAGGCCCCACCACCTGCACACGTCTCTGCTGGGGAGCAGAGCGCTAGGGACATGACGTCTGTCAGGCACCTTCTGGGCGCCCACGGAGTCAGCCTCCGGGAGTGTGGGGCTGCAGACCACAGCCAGGGGACCTGGGAGCCTTGTGCTCTCCGTGCGGCGCTGAGTCTGGGCGGCCAAGCAACCGCTGGTGGAGCCCTGCACTTGCCCTCCCCTCCCCTCTACGAGAGGCCTCACTGCTGGAGGGCTCGGCAGTGTGCAAGCCACCGGCTCCTAAGCCTTCCCCAAGGACGCCCGGGGCCTAGATGCAAAGGCAAGGCAGGAGTGGAGCTGAGGCCAGGAAGGCGCCAGTGGCCTCTCCCAGCATCGCACAGCCTGCTCCTTCCCGGGCAGCAAGCCTAGCAGCGAGGCAAGCCTGGGCAAGTCTCGCCCAGGGCAGAGCAGCCTCGCGCAAGGCACTTGACTAGATCCGGCCTCTGAGCAGAGCTGGAGCTCTGCCGTCCTGGAGGCACACTCGGCTCGGCCCAAGCAGGGCTTGCAGCTGCACGCGGCTTGGCTCCCTCGACTCTTCCCAAGGAGGCTCGCTTCCAAGCGGACCGTGCACTTGGCTTCCAGGCAGGGACGCCCCGCGCCTCCTGCAGGTCTTGGCACAGGGGCTGCTTCCCCTGAGTGGAGGCTGTGGGCGGCAGCCCAGACACGCAGGGGCAGGCCCCAACCACCTGCCCACGTCTCTGCTGGTGGGGAGAGCACTAGGGAAATGACGTCTGTCAGGCACCTTCTGGGCGCTCACGGAGTCAGCCTCCGGGTGTGTGGGGCTGCAGACCACAGCCAGGGGCCCTGGGAAGCCTGGTGCTCTCCGTGCTGTGCTGAGTCTGGGCGGCCAAGCGACCGCTGGAGGAGCCCTGCACTTGCCATTCCCTTCCCTATGACAGAGCTCTCACGGCTGGAGGGCTTGGCAGCGTGCACCCCACCGGCCCCTAAGCCCTCCGCAAGGACGCCTGGGGACTAGGTGCAAAGGCAAGGCAGGAGTGGAGCTGAGGCCAGGAAGGCGCCAGGAGCGTCTGCCTGTCTGGCGCAGCCTGCTCCTTCCCGGGCAGGAAGCCTAGCAGCGAGGCAAGTCTGGGCAAGGCTCGCCCAGGGCAGAGCAGCCTCACGCCAGCAACTCTGCCAGATCGGGCCTCTGAGCAGAGCTGGAGCTCTGCCGTACTGGAGGCTCACTGGGCTCCGCCCAAGGAGTGAGTGCAGACGCACGCAGCTGGGCTGCCTCCTCTTCTCCCGAGGAGGCTCGCTTCCCGCATGCTGTGCGCTAGGCTTCCAGGCGGGGGCGCCCCGCGCCCCCTACAGGTCTTGGCTCAGGGGCTGCTTCCCTGGAGCTGGGGCTGCCGGCGGGAGCCCAGACACGCAGGGGCAGGCCCCACCACCTGCACACGTCTCTGCCGGGGAGCAGAGCGCTAGGGACATGACGTCTGTCAGGCACCTTCTGGGCGCCCACGGAGTCAGCCTCCGGGAGTGTGGGGCTGCAGACCACAGCCAGGGGACCTGGGAGCCTTGTGCTCTCCGTGCGGCGCTGAGTCTGGGCGGCCAAGCAACCGCTGGTGGAGCCCTGCACTTGCCCTCCCCTCCCCTCTACGAGAGGCCTCACTGCTGGAGGGCTCGGCAGTGTGCAAGCCACCGGCTCCTAAGCCTTCCCCAAGGACGCCCGGGGCCTAGATGCAAAGGCAAGGCAGGAGTGTAGCTGAGGCCAGGAAGGCGCCAGTGGCCTCTCCCAGCATCGCACAGCCTGCTCCTTCCCGGGCAGCAAGCCTAGCAGCGAGGCAAGCCTGGGCAAGTCTCGCCCAGGGCAGAGCAGCCTCGCGCAAGGCACTTGACTAGATCCGGCCTCTGAGCAGAGCTGGAGCTCTGCCGTCCTGGAGGCACACTCGGCTCGGCCCAAGCAGGGCTTGCAGCTGCACGCGGCTTGGCTCCCTCGACTCTTCCCAAGGAGGCTCGCTTCCAAGCGGACCGTGCACTTGGCTTCCAGGCAGGGACGCCCCGCGCCTCCTGCAGGTCTTGGCACAGGGGCTGCTTCCCCTGAGCGGAGGCTGTGGGCGGCAGCCCAGACACGCAGGGGCAGGCCCCAACCACCTGCCCACGTCTCTGCTGGTGGGGAGAGCACTAGGGAAATGACGTCTGTCAGGCACCTTCTGGGCGCTCACGGAGTCAGCCTCCGGGTGTGTGGGGCTGCAGACCACAGCCAGGGGCCCTGGGAAGCCTGGTGCTCTCCGTGCTGTGCTGAGTCTGGGCGGCCAAGCGACCGCTGGAGGAGCCCTGCACTTGCCATTCCCTTCCCTATGACAGAGCTCTCACGGCTGGAGGGCTTGGCAGCGTGCACCCCACCGGCCCCTAAGCCCTCCGCAAGGACGCCTGGGGACTAGGTGCAAAGGCAAGGCAGGAGTGGAGCTGAGGCCAGGAAGGCGCCAGGAGCGTCTGCCTGTCTGGCGCAGCCTGCTCCTTCCCGGGCAGGAAGCCTAGCAGCGAGGCAAGTCTGGGCAAGGCTCGCCCAGGGCAGAGCAGCCTCACGCCAGCAACTCTGCCAGATCGGGCCTCTGAGCAGAGCTGGAGCTCTGCCGTACTGGAGGCTCACTGGGCTCCGCCCAAGGAGTGATTGCAGACGCACGCAGCTGCGCTGCCTCCTCTTCTCCCGCGGAGGCTCGCTTCCCGCATGCTGTGCACTAGGCTTCCAGGCGGGGGCGCCCCGCGCCTCCTACAGGTCTTGCCTCAGGGGCTGCTTCCCTTGAGCTGGGGCTGCCGGCGGGAGCCCAGACACGCAGGGGCAGGCCCCACCACCTGCACACGTCTCTTGGGGAGCAGAGTGCTAGGGACATGATGTCTGTCAGGCACCTTCTGGGCGCCCACGGAGTCAGCCTCCGGGTGTGTGGGGCTGCAGACCACAGCCAGGGGACCTGGGAGCCTTGTTCTCTCCGTGCGGCGCTGAGTCTGGGCGGCCAAGCGAGCGCTGGAGGAGCCCTGCACTTGCCCTCCCCTCCCCTCTAAGAGAGGCCTCACTGCTGGAGGTCTTGGCAGTGTGCAAGACACCGGCTCCTAAGCCTTCCCCACGGACGCCTGGGGCCTAGATGCAAAGGCAAGGCAGGAGTGGAGCTGAGGCCAGGAAGGCGCCAGTGGCCTCTCCCAGCATCGCGCAGCCTGCTCCTTCCTGGGCAGCAAGCCTAGCAGCGAGGCAAGCCTGGGCAAGGCTCGCCCAGGGCAGAGCAGCCTCGCGCAAGGCACTTGACTGGATCCGGCCTCTGAGCAGAGCTGGAGCTCTGCCGTACTGGAGGCTCACTGGGCTCCGCCCAAGGAGTGAGTGCAGACGCACGCAGCTGGGCTGCCTCCTCTTCTCCCGAGGAGGCTCGCTTCCCGCATGCTGTGCGCTAGGCTTCCAGGCGGGGGCGCCCCGCGCCCCCTACAGGTCTTGGCTCAGGGGCTGCTTCCCTGGAGCTGGGGCTGCCGGCGGGAGCCCAGACACGCAGGGGCAGGCCCCACCACCTGCACACGTCTCTGCTGGGGAGCAGAGCGCTAGGGACATGACGTCTGTCAGGCACCTTCTGGGCGCCCACGGAGTCAGCCTCCGGGAGTGTGGGGCTGCAGACCACAGCCAGGGGACCTGGGAGCCTTGTGCTCTCCGTGCGGCGCTGAGTCTGGGCGGCCAAGCAACCGCTGGTGGAGCCCTGCACTTGCCCTCCCCTCCCCTCTACGAGAGGCCTCACTGCTGGAGGGCTCGGCAGTGTGCAAGCCACCGGCTCCTAAGCCTTCCCCAAGGACGCCCGGGGCCTAGATGCAAAGGCAAGGCAGGAGTGGAGCTGAGGCCAGGAAGGCGCCAGTGGCCTCTCCCAGCATCGCACAGCCTGCTCCTTCCCGGGCAGCAAGCCTAGCAGCGAGGCAAGCCTGGGCAAGTCTCGCCCAGGGCAGAGCAGCCTCGCGCAAGGCACTTGACTAGATCCGGCCTCTGAGCAGAGCTGGAGCTCTGCCGTCCTGGAGGCACACTCGGCTCGGCCCAAGCAGGGCTTGCAGCTGCACGCGGCTTGGCTCCCTCGACTCTTCCCAAGGAGGCTCGCTTCCAAGCGGACCGTGCACTTGGCTTCCAGGCAGGGACGCCCCGCGCCTCCTGCAGGTCTTGGCACAGGGGCTGCTTCCCCTGAGCGGAGGCTGTGGGCGGCAGCCCAGACACGCAGGGGCAGGCCCCAACCACCTGCACACGTCTCTGCTGGTGGGGAGAGCACTAGGGAAATGACGTCTGTCAGGCACCTTCTGGGCGCTCACGGAGTCAGCCTCCGGGTGTGTGGGGCTGCAGACCACAGCCAGGGGCCCTGGGAAGCCTGGTGCTCTCCGTGCTGTGCTGAGTCTGGGCGGCCAAGCGACCGCTGGAGGAGCCCTGCACTTGCCAGTCCCTTCCCTATGACAGAGCTCTCACGGCTGGAGGGCTTGGCAGCGTGCACCCCACCGGCCCCTAAGCCCTCCGCAAGGACGCCTGGGGACTAGGTGCAAAGGCAAGGCAGGAGTGGAGCTGAGGCCAGGAAGGCGCCAGGAGCGTCTGCCTGTCTGGCGCAGCCTGCTCCTTCCCGGGCAGGAAGCCTAGCAGCGAGGCAAGTCTGGGCAAGGCTCGCCCAGGGCAGAGCAGCCTCATGCCAGCAACTCTGCCAGATCGGGCCTCTGAGCAGAGCTGGAGCTCTGCCGTACTGGAGGCTCACTGGGCTCCGCCCAAGGAGTGAGTGCAGACGCACGCAGCTGGGCTGCCTCCTCTTCTCCCGAGGAGGCTCGCTTCCCGCATGCTGTGCGCTAGGCTTCCAGGCGGGGGCGCCCCGCGCCCCCTACAGGTCTTGGCTCAGGCGCTGCTTCCCTGGAGCTGGGGCTGCCGGCGGGAGCCCAGACACGCAGGGGCAGGCCCCACCACCTGCACACGTCTCTGCTGGGGAGCAGAGCGCTAGGGACATGACGTCTGTCAGGCACCTTCTGGGCGCCCACGGAGTCAGCCTCCGGGAGTGTGGGGCTGCAGACCACAGCCAGGGGACCTGGGAGCCTTGTGCTCTCCGTGCGGCGCTGAGTCTGGGCGGCCAAGCAACCGCTGGTGGAGCCCTGCACTTGCCCTCCCCTCCCCTCTACGAGAGGCCTCACTGCTGGAGGGCTCGGCAGTGTGCAAGCCACCGGCTCCTAAGCCTTCCCCAAGGACGCCCGGGGCCTAGATGCAAAGGCAAGGCAGGAGTGGAGCTGAGGCCAGGAAGGCGCCAGTGACCTCTCCCAGCATCGCACAGCCTGCTCCTTCCCGGGCAGCAAGCCTAGCAGCGAGGCAAGCCTGGGCAAGTCTCGCCCAGGGCAGAGCAGCCTCGCGCAAGGCACTTGACTAGATCCGGCCTCTGAGCAGAGCTGGAGCTCTGCCGTCCTGGAGGCACACTCGGCTCGGCCCAAGCAGGGCTTGCAGCTGCACGCGGCTTGGCTCCCTCGACTCTTCCCAAGGAGGCTCGCTTCCAAGCGGACCGTGCACTTGGCTTCCAGGCAGGGACGCCCCGCGCCTCCTGCAGGGCTTGGCACAGGGGCTGCTTCCCCTGAGCGGAGGCTGTGGGCGGCAGCCCAGACACGCAGGGGCAGGCCCCAACCACCTGCACACGTCTCTGCTGGTGGGGAGAGCACTAGGGAAATGACGTCTGTCAGGCACCTTCTGGGCGCTCACGGAGTCAGCCTCCGGGTGTGTGGGGCTGCAGACCACAGCCAGGGGCCCTGGGAAGCCTGGTGCTCTCCGTGCTGTGCTGAGTCTGGGCGGCCAAGCGACCGCTGGAGGAGCCCTGCACTTGCCATTCCCTTCCCTATGACAGAGCTCTCACGGCTGGAGGGCTTGGCAGCGTGCACCCCACCGGCCCCTAAGCCCTCCGCAAGGACGCCTGGGGACTAGGTGCAAAGGCAAGGCAGGAGTGGAGCTGAGGCCAGGAAGGCGCCAGGAGCGTCTGCCTGTCTGGCGCAGCCTGCTCCTTCCCGGGCAGGAAGCCTAGCAGCGAGGCAAGTCTGGGCAAGGCTCGCCCAGGGCAGAGCAGCCTCACGCCAGCAACTCTGCCAGATCGGGCCTCTGAGCAGAGCTGGAGCTCTGCCGTACTGGAGGCTCACTGGGCTCCGCCCAAGGAGTGAGTGCAGACGCACGCAGCTGGGCTGCCTCCTCTTCTCCCGAGGAGGCTCGCTTCCCGCATGCTGTGCGCTAGGCTTCCAGGCGGGGGCGCCCCGCGCCCCCTACAGGTCTTGGCTCAGGGGCTGCTTCCCTGGAGCTGGGGCTGCCGGCGGGAGCCCAGACACGCAGGGGCAGGCCCCACCACCTGCACACGTCTCTGCCGGGGAGCAGAGCGCTAGGGACATGACGTCTGTCAGGCACCTTCTGGGCGCCCACGGAGTCAGCCTCCGGGAGTGTGGGGCTGCAGACCACAGCCAGGGGACCTGGGAGCCTTGTGCTCTCCGTGCGGCGCTGAGTCTGGGCGGCCAAGCAACCGCTGGTGGAGCCCTGCACTTGCCCTCCCCTCCCCTCTACGAGAGGCCTCACTGCTGGAGGGCTCGGCAGTGTGCAAGCCACCGGCTCCTAAGCCTTCCCCAAGGACGCCCGGGGCCTAGATGCAAAGGCAAGGCAGGAGTGGAGCTGAGGCCAGGAAGGCGCCAGTGACCTCTCCCAGCATCGCACAGCCTGCTCCTTCCCGGGCAGCAAGCCTAGCAGCGAGGCAAGCCTGGGCAAGTCTCGCCCAGGGCAGAGCAGCCTCGCGCAAGGCACTTGACTAGATCCGGCCTCTGAGCAGAGCTGGAGCTCTGCCGTCCTGGAGGCACACTCGGCTCGGCCCAAGCAGGGCTTGCAGCTGCACGCGGCTTGGCTCCCTCGACTCTTCCCAAGGAGGCTCGCTTCCAAGCGGACCGTGCACTTGGCTTCCAGGCAGGGACGCCCCGCGCCTCCTGCAGGTCTTGGCACAGGGGCTGCTTCCCCTGTGCGGAGGCTGTGGGCGGCAGCCCAGACACGCAGGGGCAGGCCCCAACCACCTGCACACGTCTCTGCTGGTGGGGAGAGCACTCGGGAAATGACGTCTGTCAGGCACCTTCTGGGCGCTCACGGAGTCAGCCTCCGGGTGTGTGGGGCTGCAGACCACAGCCAGGGGCCCTGGGAAGCCTGGTGCTCTCCGTGCTGTGCTGAGTCTGGGCGGCCAAGCGAGCGCTGGAGGAGCCCTGCACTTGCCATTCCCTTCCCTATGACAGAGCTCTCACGGCTGGAGGGCTTGGCAGCGTGCACCCCACCGGCCCCTAAGCCCTCCGCAAGGACGCCTGGGGACTAGGTGCAAAGGCAAGGCAGGAGTGGAGCTGAGGCCAGGAAGGCGCCAGGAGCGTCTGCCTGTCTGGCGCAGCCTGCTCCTTCCCGGGCAGGAAGCCTAGCAGCGAGGCAAGTCTGGGCAAGGCTCGCCCAGGGCAGAGCAGCCTCACGCCAGCAACTCTGCCAGATCGGGCCTCTGAGCAGAGCTGGAGCTCTGCCGTACTGGAGGCTCACTGGGCTCCGCCCAAGGAGTGAGTGCAGACGCACGCAGCTGGGCTGCCTCCTCTTCTCCCGAGGAGGCTCGCTTCCCGCATGCTGTGCGCTAGGCTTCCAGGCGGGGGCGCCCCGCGCCCCCTACAGGTCTTGGCTCAGGGGCTGCTTCCCTGGAGCTGGGGCTGCCGGCGGGAGCCCAGACACGCAGGGGCAGGCCCCACCACCTGCACACGTCTCTGCCGGGGAGCAGAGCGCTAGGGACATGACGTCTGTCAGGCACCTTCTGGGCGCCCACGGAGTCAGCCTCCGGGAGTGTGGGGCTGCAGACCACAGCCAGGGGACCTGGGAGCCTTGTGCTCTCCGTGCGGCGCTGAGTCTGGGCGGCCAAGCAACCGCTGGTGGAGCCCTGCACTTGCCCTCCCCTCCCCTCTACGAGAGGCCTCACTGCTGGAGGGCTCGGCAGTGTGCAAGCCACCGGCTCCTAAGCCTTCCCCAAGGACGCCCGGGGCCTAGATGCAAAGGCAAGGCAGGAGTGGAGCTGAGGCCAGGAAGGCGCCAGTGGCCTCTCCCAGCATCGCACAGCCTGCTCCTTCCCGGGCAGCAAGCCTAGCAGCGAGGCAAGCCTGGGCAAGTCTCGCCCAGGGCAGAGCAGCCTCGCGCAAGGCACTTGACTAGATCCGGCCTCTGAGCAGAGCTGGAGCTCTGCCGTCCTGGAGGCACACTCGGCTCGGCCCAAGCAGGGCTTGCAGCTGCACGCGGCTTGGCTCCCTCGACTCTTCCCAAGGAGGCTCGCTTCCAAGCGGACCGTGCACTTGGCTTCCAGGCAGGGACGCCCCGCGCCTCCTGCAGGTCTTGGCACAGGGGCTGCTTCCCCTGAGCGGAGGCTGTGGGCGGCAGCCCAGACACGCAGGGGCAGGCCCCAACCACCTGCACACGTCTCTGCTGGTGGGGAGAGCACTAGGGAAATGACGTCTGTCAGGCACCTTCTGGGCGCTCACGGAGTCAGCCTCCGGGTGTGTGGGGCTGCAGACCACAGCCAGGGGCCCTGGGAAGCCTGGTGCTCTCCGTGCTGTGCTGAGTCTGGGCGGCCAAGCGACCGCTGGAGGAGCCCTGCACTTGCCAGTCCCTTCCCTATGACAGAGCTCTCACGGCTGGAGGGCTTGGCAGCGTGCACCCCACCGGCCCCTAAGCCCTCCGCAAGGACGCCTGGGGACTAGGTGCAAAGGCAAGGCAGGAGTGGAGCTGAGGCCAGGAAGGCGCCAGGAGCGTCTGCCTGTCTGGCGCAGCCTGCTCCTTCCCGGGCAGGAAGCCTAGCAGCGAGGCAAGTCTGGGCAAGGCTCGCCCAGGGCAGAGCAGCCTCACGCCAGCAACTCTGCCAGATCGGGCCTCTGAGCAGAGCTGGAGCTCTGCCGTACTGGAGGCTCACTGGGCTCCGCCCAAGGAGTGAGTGCAGACGCACGCAGCTGGGCTGCCTCCTCTTCTCCCGAGGAGGCTCGCTTCCCGCATGCTGTGCGCTAGGCTTCCAGGCGGGGGCGCCCCGCGCCCCCTCCAGGTCTTGGCTCAGGGGCTGCTTCCCTGGAGCTGGGGCTGCCGGCGGGAGCCCAGACACGCAGGGGCAGGCCCCACCACCTGCACACGTCTCTGCCGGGGAGCAGAGCGCTAGGGACATGACGTCTGTCAGGCACCTTCTGGGCGCCCACGGAGTCAGCCTCCGGGAGTGTGGGGCTGCAGACCACAGCCAGGGGACCTGGGAGCCTTGTGCTCTCCGTGCGGCGCTGAGTCTGGGCGGCCAAGCAACCGCTGGTGGAGCCCTGCACTTGCCCTCCCCTCCCCTCTACGAGAGGCCTCACTGCTGGAGGGCTCGGCAGTGTGCAAGCCACCGGCTCCTAAGCCTTCCCCAAGGACGCCCGGGGCCTAGATGCAAAGGCAAGGCAGGAGTGGAGCTGAGGCCAGGAAGGCGCCAGTGGCCTCTCCCAGCATCGCACAGCCTGCTCCTTCCCGGGCAGCAAGCCTAGCAGCGAGGCAAGCCTGGGCAAGTCTCGCCCAGGGCAGAGCAGCCTCGCGCAAGGCACTTGACTAGATCCGGCCTCTGAGCAGAGCTGGAGCTCTGCCGTCCTGGAGGCACACTCGGCTCGGCCCAAGCAGGGCTTGCAGCTGCACGCGGCTTGGCTCCCTCGACTCTTCCCAAGGAGGCTCGCTTCCAAGCGGACCGTGCACTTGGCTTCCAGGCAGGGACGCCCCGCGCCTCCTGCAGGTCTTGGCACAGGGGCTGCTTCCCCTGAGCGGAGGCTGTGGGCGGCAGCCCAGACACGCAGGGGCAGGCCCCAACCACCTGCACACGTCTCTGCTGGTGGGGAGAGCACTAGGGAAATGACGTCTGTCAGGCACCTTCTGGGCGCTCACGGAGTCAGCCTCCGGGTGTGTGGGGCTGCAGACCACAGCCAGGGGCCCTGGGAAGCCTGGTGCTCTCCGTGCTGTGCTGAGTCTGGGCGGCCAAGCGACCGCTGGAGGAGCCCTGCACTTGCCAGTCCCTTCCCTATGACAGAGCTCTCACGGCTGGAGGGCTTGGCAGCGTGCACCCCACCGGCCCCTAAGCCCTCCGCAAGGACGCCTGGGGACTAGGTGCAAAGGCAAGGCAGGAGTGGAGCTGAGGCCAGGAAGGCGCCAGGAGCGTCTGCCTGTCTGGCGCAGCCTGCTCCTTCCCGGGCAGGAAGCCTAGCAGCGAGGCAAGTCTGGGCAAGGCTCGCCCAGGGCAGAGCAGCCTCACGCCAGCAACTCTGCCAGATCGGGCCTCTGAGCAGAGCTGGAGCTCTGCCGTACTGGAGGCTCACTGGGCTCCGCCCAAGGAGTGAGTGCAGACGCACGCAGCTGGGCTGCCTCCTCTTCTCCCGAGGAGGCTCGCTTCCCGCATGCTGTGCGCTAGGCTTCCAGGCGGGGGCGCCCCGCGCCCCCTCCAGGTCTTGGCTCAGGGGCTGCTTCCCTGGAGCTGGGGCTGCCGGCGGGAGCCCAGACACGCAGGGGCAGGCCCCACCACCTGCACACGTCTCTGCCGGGGAGCAGAGCGCTAGGGACATGACGTCTGTCAGGCACCTTCTGGGCGCCCACGGAGTCAGCCTCCGGGAGTGTGGGGCTGCAGACCACAGCCAGGGGACCTGGGAGCCTTGTGCTCTCCGTGCGGCGCTGAGTCTGGGCGGCCAAGCAACCGCTGGTGGAGCCCTGCACTTGCCCTCCCCTCCCCTCTACGAGAGGCCTCACTGCTGGAGGGCTCGGCAGTGTGCAAGCCACCGGCTCCTAAGCCTTCCCCAAGGACGCCCGGGGCCTAGATGCAAAGGCAAGGCAGGAGTGGAGCTGAGGCCAGGAAGGCGCCAGTGGCCTCTCCCAGCATCGCACAGCCTGCTCCTTCCCGGGCAGCAAGCCTAGCAGCGAGGCAAGCCTGGGCAAGTCTCGCCCAGGGCAGAGCAGCCTCGCGCAAGGCACTTGACTAGATCCGGCCTCTGAGCAGAGCTGGAGCTCTGCCGTCCTGGAGGCACACTCGGCTCGGCCCAAGCAGGGCTTGCAGCTGCACGCGGCTTGGCTCCCTCGACTCTTCCCAAGGAGGCTCGCTTCCAAGCGGACCGTGCACTTGGCTTCCAGGCAGGGACGCCCCGCGCCTCCTGCAGGTCTTGGCACAGGGGCTGCTTCCCCTGAGCGGAGGCTGTGGGCGGCAGCCCAGACACGCAGGGGCAGGCCCCAACCACCTGCACACGTCTCTGCTGGTGGGGAGAGCACTAGGGAAATGACGTCTGTCAGGCACCTTCTGGGCGCTCACGGAGTCAGCCTCCGGGTGTGTGGGGCTGCAGACCACAGCCAGGGGCCCTGGGAAGCCTGGTGCTCTCCGTGCTGTGCTGAGTCTGGGCGGCCAAGCGACCGCTGGAGGAGCCCTGCACTTGCCATTCCCTTCCCTATGACAGAGCTCTCACGGCTGGAGGGCTTGGCAGCGTGCACCCCACCGGCCCCTAAGCCCTCCGCAAGGACGCCTGGGGACTAGGTGCAAAGGCAAGGCAGGAGTGGAGCTGAGGCCAGGAAGGCGCCAGGAGCGTCTGCCTGTCTGGCGCAGCCTGCTCCTTCCCGGGCAGGAAGCCTAGCAGCGAGGCAAGTCTGGGCAAGGCTCGCCCAGGGCAGAGCAGCCTCACGCCAGCAACTCTGCCAGATCGGGCCTCTGAGCAGAGCTGGAGCTCTGCCGTACTGGAGGCTCACTGGGCTCCGCCCAAGGAGTGAGTGCAGACGCACGCAGCTGGGCTGCCTCCTCTTCTCCCGAGGAGGCTCGCTTCCCGCATGCTGTGCGCTAGGCTTCCAGGCGGGGGCGCCCCGCGCCCCCTCCAGGTCTTGGCTCAGGGGCTGCTTCCCTGGAGCTGGGGCTGCCGGCGGGAGCCCAGACACGCAGGGGCAGGCCCCACCACCTGCAGACGTCTCTGCTGGGGAGCAGAGCGCTAGGGACATGACGTCTGTCAGGCACCTTCTGGGCGCCCACGGAGTCAGCCTCCGGGAGTGTGGGGCTGCAGACCACAGCCAGGGGACCTGGGAGCCTTGTGCTCTCCGTGCGGCGCTGAGTCTGGGCGGCCAAGCAACCGCTGGTGGAGCCCTGCACTTGCCCTCCCCTCCCCTCTACGAGAGGCCTCACTGCTGGAGGGCTCGGCAGTGTGCAAGCCACCGGCTCCTAAGCCTTCCCCAAGGACGCCCGGGGCCTAGATGCAAAGGCAAGGCAGGAGTGGAGCTGAGGCCAGGAAGGCGCCAGTGGCCTCTCCCAGCATCGCACAGCCTGCTCCTTCCCGGGCAGCAAGCCTAGCAGCGAGGCAAGCCTGGGCAAGTCTCGCCCAGGGCAGAGCAGCCTCGCGCAAGGCACTTGACTAGATCCGGCCTCTGAGCAGAGCTGGAGCTCTGCCGTCCTGGAGGCACACTCGGCTCGGCCCAAGCAGGGCTTGCAGCTGCACGCGGCTTGGCTCCCTCGACTCTTCCCAAGGAGGCTCGCTTCCAAGCGGACCGTGCACTTGGCTTCCAGGCAGGGACGCCCCGCGCCTCCTGCAGGTCTTGGCACAGGGGCTGCTTCCCCTGAGCGGAGGCTGTGGGCGGCAGCCCAGACACGCAGGGGCAGGCCCCAACCACCTGCACACGTCTCTGCTGGTGGGGAGAGCACTAGGGAAATGACGTCTGTCAGGCACCTTCTGGGCGCTCACGGAGTCAGCCTCCGGGTGTGTGGGGCTGCAGACCACAGCCAGGGGCCCTGGGAAGCCTGGTGCTCTCCGTGCTGTGCTGAGTCTGGGCGGCCAAGCGACCGCTGGAGGAGCCCTGCACTTGCCAGTCCCTTCCCTATGACAGAGCTCTCACGGCTGGAGGGCTTGGCAGAGTGCACCCCACCGGCCCCTAAGCCCTCCGCAAGGACGCCTGGGGACTAGGTGCAAAGGCAAGGCAGGAGTGGAGCTGAGGCCAGGAAGGCGCCAGGAGCGTCTGCCTGTCTGGCGCAGCCTGCTCCTTCCCGGGCAGGAAGCCTAGCAGCGAGGCAAGTCTGGGCAAGGCTCGCCCAGGGCAGAGCAGCCTCACGCCAGCAACTCTGCCAGATCGGGCCTCTGAGCAGAGCTGGAGCTCTGCCGTACTGGAGGCTCACTGGGCTCCGCCCAAGGAGTGAGTGCAGACGCACGCAGCTGGGCTGCCTCCTCTTCTCCCGAGGAGGCTCGCTTCCCGCATGCTGTGCGCTAGGCTTCCAGGCGGGGGCGCCCCGCGCCCCCTCCAGGTCTTGGCTCAGGGGCTGCTTCCCTGGAGCTGGGGCTGCCGGCGGGAGCCCAGACACGCAGGGGCAGGCCCCACCACCTGCACACGTCTCTGCTGGGGAGCAGAGCGCTAGGGACATGACGTCTGTCAGGCACCTTCTGGGCGCCCACGGAGTCAGCCTCCGGGAGTGTGGGGCTGCAGACCACAGCCAGGGGACCTGGGAGCCTTGTGCTCTCCGTGCGGCGCTGAGTCTGGGCGGCCAAGCAACCGCTGGTGGAGCCCTGCACTTGCCCTCCCCTCCCCTCTACGAGAGGCCTCACTGCTGGAGGGCTCGGCAGTGTGCAAGCCACCGGCTCCTAAGCCTTCCCCAAGGACGCCCGGGGCCTAGATGCAAAGGCAAGGCAGGAGTGGAGCTGAGGCCAGGAAGGCGCCAGTGGCCTCTCCCAGCATCGCACAGCCTGCTCCTTCCCGGGCAGCAAGCCTAGCAGCGAGGCAAGCCTGGGCAAGTCTCGCCCAGGGCAGAGCAGCCTCGCGCAAGGCACTTGACTAGATCCGGCCACTGAGCAGAGCTGGAGCTCTGCCGTCCTGGAGGCACACTCGGCTCGGCCCAAGCAGGGCTTGCAGCTGCACGCGGCTTGGCTCCCTCGACTCTTCCCAAGGAGGCTCGCTTCCAAGCGGACCGTGCACTTGGCTTCCAGGCAGGGACGCCCCGCGCCTCCTGCAGGTCTTGGCACAGGGGCTGCTTCCCCTGAGCGGAGGCTGTGGGCGGCAGCCCAGACACGCAGGGGCAGGCCCCAACCACCTGCACACGTCTCTGCTGGTGGGGAGAGCACTAGGGAAATGACGTCTGTCAGGCACCTTCTGGGCGCTCACGGAGTCAGCCTCCGGGTGTGTGGGGCTGCAGACCACAGCCAGGGGCCCTGGGAAGCCTGGTGCTCTCCGTGCTGTGCTGAGTCTGGGCGGCCAAGCGACCGCTGGAGGAGCCCTGCACTTGCCATTCCCTTCCCTATGACAGAGCTCTCACGGCTGGAGGGCTTGGCAGCGTGCACCCCACCGGCCCCTAAGCCCTCCGCAAGGACGCCTGGGGACTAGGAGCAAAGGCAAGGCAGGAGTGGAGCTGAGGCCAGGAAGGCGCCAGGAGTGTCTGCCTGTCTCGCGCAGCCTGCTCCTTCCCGGACAGGAAGCCTAGCAGCCAGGCAAGTCAGGGCAAGGCTCGCCCAGGGCAGAGCAGCCTCACGCCAGCCACTCTGCCAGATCGTGCCTCTGAGCAGAGCTGGAGCTCTGCCGTACTGGAGGCTCACTGGGCTCCGCCCAAGGAGTGATTGCAGACGCACGCAGCTGGGCTGCCTCCTCTTCTCCCGAGGAGGCTCGCTTCCCGCATGCTGTGCACTAGGCTTCCAGGCGGGGGCGCCCCGCGCCTCCTACAGGTCTTGGCTCAGGGGCTGCTTCCCTGGAGCTGGGGCTGCCGGCGGGAGCCCAGACACGCAGGGGCAGGCTCCACCACCTGCACACGTCTCTGCTGGGGACATGACGTCTGTCAGGCACCTTCTGGGCGCCCACGGAGTCAGCCTCCGGGAGTGTGAGGCTGCAGACCACAGCCAGGGGACCTGGGAGCCTTGTGCTCTCCGTGCGGCGCTGAGTCTGGGCGGCCAAGCAACCGCTGGAGGAGCCCTGCACTTGCCCTCCCCTCCCCTCTACGAGAGGCCTCTCTCCTGGAGGGCTTGGCAGTGTGCAAGCCACCGGCTCCTAAGCCTTCCCCAAGGACGCCCAGGGCCTAGATGCAAAGGCAAGGCAGGAGTGGAGCTGAGGCCAGGAAGGCGCCAGTGGCCTCTCCCAGCATCGCACAGCCTGCTCCTTCCCCGGCAGCAAGCCTAGCAGCGAGGCAAGCCTGGGCAAGTCTCGCCCTGGGCAGAGCAGCCTCGCGCAAGGCACTTGACTAGATCCGGCCTCTGAGCAGAGCTGGAGCTCTGCCGTCCTGGAGGCACACTCGGCTCGGCCCAAGCAGGGATTGCAGCTGCACGCGGCTTGGCTCCCTCGACTCTTCCCAAGGAGGCTCGCTTCCAAGCGGACTGTGCACTTGGCTTCCAGGCAGGGACGCCCCGCGCCTCCTGCAGGTCTTGGCACAGGGGCTGCTTCCCCTGAGCTGAGGCTGTGGGCGGCAGCCCAGACACGCAGGGGCAGGCCCCAACCACCTGCACACGTCTCTGCTGGTTGGGAGAGCACTAGGGAAATGACGTCTGTCAGGCACCTTCTGAGCGCTCACGGAGTCAGCCTCCGGGTGTGTGGGGCTGCAGACCACAGCCAGGGGCCCTGGGAAGCCTGGTGCTCTCCGTGCTGTGCTGAGTCTGGGCGGCCAAGCGACCGCTGGAGGAGCCCTGCACTTGCCATTCCCTTCCCTATGACAGAGCTTTCACGGCTGGAGGGCTTGGCAGCGTGCACCCCACCGGCCCCTAAGCCCTCCGCAAGGACGCCTGGGGACTAGGAGCAAAGGCAAGGCAGGAGTGGAGCTGAGGCCAGGAAGGCGCCAGGAGTGTCTGCCTGTCTCGCGCAGCCTGCTCCTTCCCGGACAGGAAGCCTAGCAGCCAGGCAAGTCAGGGCAAGGCTCGCCCAGGGCAGAGCAGCCTCACGCCAGCCACTCTGCCAGATCGTGCCTCTGAGCAGAGCTGGAGCTCTGCCGTACTGGAGGCTCACTGGGCTCCGCCCAAGGAGTGATTGCAGACGCACGCAGCTGGGCTGCCTCCTCTTCTCCCGAGGAGGCTCGCTTCCTGCATGCTGTGCACTAGGCTTCCAGGCGGGGGCGCCCCGCGCCTCCTACAGGTCTTGGCTCAGGGGCTGCTTCCCTGGAGCTGGGGCTGCCGGCGGGAGCCCAGACACGCAGGGGCAGGCTCCACCACCTGCACACGTCTCTGCTGGGGACATGACGTCTGTCAGGCACCTTCTGGGCGCCCACGGAGTCAGCCTCCGGGAGTGTGAGGCTGCAGACCACAGCCAGGGGACCTGGGAGCCTTGTGCTCTCCGTGCGGCGCTGAGTCTGGGCGGCCAAGCAACCGCTGGAGGAGCCCTGCACTTGCCCTCCCCTCCCCTCTACGAGAGGCCTCTCTGCTGGAGGGCTTGGCAGTGTGCAAGCCACCGGCTCCTAAGCCTTCCCCAAGGACGCCCGGGGCCTAGATGCAAAGGCAAGGCAGGAGTGGAGCTGAGGCCAGGAAGGCGCCAGTGGCCTCTCCCAGCATCGCACAGCCTGCTCCTTCCCCGGCAGCAAGCCTAGCAGCGAGGCAAGCCTGGGCAAGTCTCGCCCTGGGCAGAGCAGCCTCGCGCAAGGCACTTGACTAGATCCGGCCTCTGAGCAGAGCTGGAGCTCTGCTGTCCTGGAGGCACACTCGGCTCGGCCCAAGCAGGGATTGCAGCTGCACGCGGCTTGGCTCCCTCGACTCTTCCCAAGGAGGCTCGCTTCCAAGCGGACTGTGCACTTGGCTTCCAGGCAGGGACGCCCCGCGCCTCCTGCAGGTCTTGGCACAGGGGCTGCTTCCCCTGAGCGGAGGCTGTGGGCGGCAGCCCAGACACGCAGGGGCAGGCCGCAACCACCTGCACACGTCTCTGCTGGTTGGGAGAGCACTAGGGAAATGACGTCTGTCAGGCACCTTCTGGGCGCTCACGGAGTCAGCCTCCGGGTGTGTGGGGCTGCAGACCACAGCCAGGGGCCCTGGGAAGCCTGGTGCTCTCCGTGCTGTGCTGAGTCTGGGCGGCCAAGCGACCGCTGGAGGAGCCCTGCACTTGCCATTCCCTTCCCTATGACAGAGCTTTCACGGCTGGAGGGCTTGGCAGCGTGCACCCCACCGGCCCCTAAGCCCTCCGCAAGGACGCCTGGGGACTAGGAGCAAAGGCAAGGCAGGAGTGGAGCTGAGGCCAGGAAGGCGCCAGGAGCGTCTGCCTGTCTCGCGCAGCCTGCTCCTTCCCGGATAGGAAGCCTAGCAGCCAGGCAAGTCAGGGCAAGGCTCGCCCAGGGCAGAGCAGCCTCACGCCAGCCACTCTGCCAGATCGTGCCTCTGAGCAGAGCTGGAGCTCTGCCGTACTGGAGGCTCACTGGGCTCCGCCCAAGGAGTGATTGCAGACGCACGCAGCTGGGCTGCCTCCTCTTCTCCCGAGGAGGCTCGCTTCCCGCATGCTGTGCACTAGGCTACCAGGCGGGGGCGCCCCGCGCCTCCTACAGGTCTTGGCTCAGGGGCTGCTTCCCTGGAGCTGGGGCTGCCGGCGGGAGCCCAGACACGCAGGGGCAGGCCCCACCACCTGCACACGTCTCTGCTGGGGACATGACGTCTGTCAGGCACTTTCTGGGCGCTCACGGAGTCAGCCTCCGGGAGTGTGAGGCTGCAGACCACAGCCAGGGGACCTGGGAGCCTTGTGCTCTCCGTGCGGCGCTGAGTCTGGGCGGCCAAGCGACCGCTGGAGGAGCCCTGCACTTGCCATTCCCTTCCCTATGACAGAGCTTTCACGGCTGGAGGGCTTGGCAGCGTGCACCCCACCGGCCCCTAAGCCCTCCGCAAGGACGCCTGGGGACTAGGAGCAAAGGCAAGGCAGGAGTGGAGCTGAGGCCAGGAAGGCGCCAGGAGTGTCTGCCTGTCTCGCGCAGCCTGCTCCTTCCCGGACAGGAAGCCTAGCAGCCAGGCAAGTCAGGGCAAGGCTCGCCCAGGGCAGAGCAGCCTCACGCCAGCCACTCTGCCAGATCGTGCCTCTGAGCAGAGCTGGAGCTCTGCCGTACTGGAGGCTCACTGGGCTCCACCCAAGGAGTGATTGCAGACGCACGCAACTGGGCTGCCTCCTCTTCTCCCGAGGAGGCTCGCTTCCCGCATGCTGTGCACTAGGCTTCCAGGCGGGGGCGCCCCGCGCCTCCTACAGGTCTTGGCTCAGGGGCTGCTTCCCTTGAGCTGGGGCTGCCGACGGGAGCCCAGACACGCAGGGGCACGCCCCACCACCTGCACACCTCTCTGCTGGGGAGGAGAGCGCTAGGGACATGACGTCTGTCAGGCACCTTCTGGGCGCCCACGGAGTCAGCCTCCGGGAGTGTGGGGCTGCAGACCACAGCCAGGGGCCCTGGGAGCCTTGTGCTCTCCGTGCGGCGCTGAGTCTGGGCGGCCAAGCACCCGCTGGAGGAGCCCTGCACTTGCCCTCCCCTCCCCTCTAAGAGAGGCCTCACTGCTGGAGGGCTTGGCAGTGTGCAAGCCACCGGCTCCTAAGCCTTCCCCACGGACGGCTGGGGCCTAGATGCAAAGGCAAGGCAGGAGTGGAGCTGAGGCCAGGAAGGCGCCAGTGGCCTCTCCCAGCATCACACAGCCTGCTCCTTCCTGGGCAGCAAGCCTAGCAGCGACGCAAGCCTGGGCAAGTCTCGCCCAGGGCAGAGCAGCCTCGCGCAAGGCACTTGACTAGATCCGGCCTCTGAGCAGAGCTGGAGCTCTGCCGTACTGGAGGCACACTCGGCTCGGCCCAAGCAGGGATTGCAGCTGCACGCGGCTTGGCTCCCTCGACTCTTCCCAAGGAGGCTCGCTTCCAAGCGTACTGTGCACTTGGCTTCCAGGCAGGGACGCCCCGCGCCTCCTGCAGGTCTTGGCACAGGGGCTGCTTCCCCTGAGCGGAGGCTGTGGGCGGCTGCCCAGACACGCAGGGGCAGGCCCCAACCACCTGCACACGTCTCTGCTGGTGGGGAGAGCACTCGGGAAATGACGTCTGTCAGGCACCTTCTGGGCGCTCACGGAGTCAGCCTCCGGGTGTGTGGGGCTGCAGACCGCAGCCAGGGGCCCTGGGAGCCTGGGGCTCTCCGTGCTGTGCTGAGTCTGGGCGGCCAAGCGAGCGCTGGAGGAGCCCTGCACTTGCCATTCCCTTCCCTATGACAGAGCTCTCACGGCTGGAGGGCTTGGCAGCGTGCAACCCACCGGCCCCTAAGCCCTCCGCAAGGACGCCTGGGGACTAGGTGCAAAGGCAAGGCAGGAGTGGAGCTGAGGCCAGGAAGGCGCCAGGAGCGTCTGCCTGTCTGGCGCAGCCTGCTCCTTCCCGGGCAGGAAGCCCAGCAGCGAGGCAAGTCTGGGCAAGGCTCGCCCAGAGCAGAGCAGCCTCACGCCAGCAACTCTGCCAGATCGGGCCTCTGAGCAGAGCTGGAGCTCTGCCGTACTGGAGGCTCACTGGGCTCCGCCCAAGGAGTGAGTGCAGACGCACGCAGCTGGGCTGCCTCCTCTTCTCCCGAGGAGGCTCGCTTCCCGCCTGCTGTGCACTAGGCTTCCAGGCGGGGGCGCCCCGCGCCTCCTACAGGTCTTGGCTCAGGGGCTGCTTCCCTTGAGCTGGGGCTGCCGGCGGGAGCCCAGACACGCAGGGGCAGACCCCACCACCTGCACACGTCTCTGCTGGGGAGGAGAGCGCTAGGGACATGACGTCTGTCAGGCACCTTCTGGGCGCCCACGGAGTCAGCCTCCGGGAGTGTGGGGCTGCAGACCACAGCCAGGGGCCCTGGGAGCCTTGTGCTCTCCGTGCGGCGCTGAGTCTGGGCGGCCAAGCACCCGCTGGAGGAGCCCTGCACTTGCCCTCCCCTCCCCTCTAAGAGAGGCCTCACTGCTGGAGGGCTTGGCAGTGTGCAAGCCACCGGCTCCTAAGCCTTCCCCACGGACGGCTGGGGCCTAGATGCAAAGGCAAGGCAGGAGTGGAGCTGAGGCCAGGAAGGCGCCAGTGGCCTCTCCCAGCATCGCACAGCCTGCTCCTTCCTGGGCAGCAAGCCTAGCAGCGAGGCAAGCCTGGGCAAGTCTCGCCCAGGGCAGAGAAGCCTCGCGCAAGGCACTTGACTAGATCCGGCCTCTGAGCAGAGCTGGAGCTCTGCCGTACTGGAGGCACACTCGGCTCGGCCCAAGCAGGGATTGCAGCTGCACGCGGCTTGGCTCCCTCGACTCTTCCCAAGGAGGCTCGCTTCCAAGCGTACTGTGCACTTGGCTTCCAGGCAGGGACGCCCCGCGCCTCCTGCAGGTCTTGGCACAGGGGCTGCTTCCCCTGAGCGGAGGCTGTGGGCGGCTGCCCAGACACGCAGGGGCAGGCCCCAACCACCTGCACACGTCTCTGCTGGTGGGGAGAGCACTCGGGAAATGACGTCTGTCAGGCACCTTCTGGGCGCTCACGGAGTCAGCCTCCGGGTGTGTGGGGCTGCAGACCGCAGCCAGGGGCCCTGGGAGCCTGGGGCTCTCCGTGCTGTGCTGAGTCTGGGCGGCCAACGAGCGCTGGAGGAGCCCTGCACTTTCCATTCCCTTCCCTATGACAGAGCTCTCACGGCTGGAGGGCTTGGCAGCGTGCAACCCACCGGCCCCTAAGCCCTCCGCAAGGACGCCTGGGGACTAGGTGCAAAGGCAAGGCAGGAGTGGAGCTGAGGCCAGGAAGGCGCCAGGAGCGTCTGCCTGTCTGGCGCAGCCTGCTCCTTCCCGGGCAGGAAGCCCAGCAGCGAGGCAAGTCTGGGCAAGGCTCGCCCAGGGCAGAGCAGCCTCACGCCAGCAACTCTGCCAGATCGGGCCTCTGAGCAGAGCTGGAGCTCTGCCGTACTGGAGGCTCACTGGGCTCCGCCCAAGGAGTGAGTGCAGACGCACGCAGCTGGGCTGCCTCCTCTTCTCCCGAGGAGGCTCGCTTCCCGCCTGCTGTGCACTAGGCTTCCAGGCGGGGGCGCCCCGCGCCTCCTACAGGTCTTGGCTCAGGGGCTGCTTCCCTTGAGCTGGGGCTGCCGGCGGGAGCCCAGACACGCAGGGGCAGGCCCCACCACCTGCACACGTCTCTGCTGGGGAGGAGAGCGCTAGGGACATGACGTCTGTCAGGCACCTTCTGGGCGCCCACGGAGTCAGCCTCCGGGAGTGTGGGGCTGCAGACCACAGCCAGGGGCCCTGGGAGCCTTGTGCTCTCCGTGCGGCGCTGAGTCTGGGCGGCCAAGCACCCGCTGGAGGAGCCCTGCACTTGCCCTCCCCTCCCCTCTAAGAGAGGCCTCACTGCTGGAGGGCTTGGCAGTGTGCAAGCCACCGGCTCCTAAGCCTTCCCCACGGACGGCTGGGGCCTAGATGCAAAGGCAAGGCAGGAGTGGAGCTGAGGCCAGGAAGGCGCCAGTGGCCTCTCCCAGCATCGCACAGCCTGCTCCTTCCTGGGCAGCAAGCCTAGCAGCGAGGCAAGCCTGGGCAAGTCTCGCCCAGGGCAGAGCAGCCTCGCGCAAGGCACTTGACTAGATCCGGCCTCTGAGCAGAGCTGGAGCTCTGCCGTACTGGAGGCACACTCGGCTCGGCCCAAGCAGGGATTGCAGCTGCACGTGGCTTGGCTCCCTCGACTCTTCCCAAGGAGGCTCGCTTCCAAGCGTACTGTGCACTTGGCTTCCAGGCAGGGACGCCCCGCGCCTCCTGCAGGTCTTGGCACAGGGGCTGCTTCCCCTGAGCGGAGGCTGTGGGCGGCAGCCCAGACACGCAGGGGCAGGCCCCAACCACCTGCACACGTCTCTGCTGGTGGGGAGAGCACTCGGGAAATGACGTCTGTCAGGCACCTTCTGGGCGCTCACGGAGTCAGCCTCCGGGTGTGTGGGGCTGCAGACCGCAGCCAGGGGCCCTGGGAGCCTGGGGCTCTCCGTGCTGTGCTGAGTCTGGGCGGCCAAGGGAGCGCTGGAGGAGCCCTGCACTTGCCATTCCCTTCCCTATGACAGAGCTCTCACGGCTGGAGGGCTTGGCAGCGTGCAACCCACCGGCCCCTAAGCCCTCCGCAAGGACGCCTGGGGACTAGGTGCAAAGGCAAGGCAGGAGTGGAGCTGAGGCCAGGAAGGCGCCAGGAGCGTCTGCCTGTCTGGCGCAGCCTGCTCCTTCCCGGGCAGGAAGCCCAGCAGCGAGGCAAGTCTGGGCAAGGCTCGCCCAGGGCAGAGCAGCCTCACGCCAGCAACTCTGCCAGATCGGGCCTCTGAGCAGAGCTGGAGCTCTGCCGTACTGGAGGCTCACTGGGCTCCGCCCAAGGAGTGAGTGCAGACGCACGCAGCTGGGCTGCCTCCTCTTCTCCCGAGGAGGCTCGCTTCCCGCCTGCTGTGCACTAGGCTTCCAGGCGGGGGCGCCCCGCGCCTCCTACAGGTCTTGGCTCAGGGGCTGCTTCCCTTGAGCTGGGGCTGCCGGCGGGAGCCCAGACACGCAGGGGCAGGCCCCACCACCTGCACACGTCTCTGCTGGGGAGGAGAGCGCTAGGGACATGACGTCTGTCAGGCACCTTCTGGGCGCCCACGGAGTCAGCCTCCGGGAGTGTGGGGCTGCAGACCACAGCCAGGGGCCCTGGGAGCCTTGTGCTCTCCGTGCGGCGCTGAGTCTGGGCGGCCAAGCACCCGCTGGAGGAGCCCTGCACTTGCCCTCCCCTCCCCTCTAAGAGAGGCCTCACTGCTGGAGGGCTTGGCAGTGTGCAAGCCACCGGCTCCTAAGCCTTCCCCACGGACGGCTGGGGCCTAGATGCAAAGGCAAGGCAGGAGTGGAGCTGAGGCCAGGAAGGCGCCAGTGGCCTCTCCCAGCATCGCACAGCCTGCTCCTTCCTGGGCAGCAAGCCTAGCAGCGAGGCAAGCCTGGGCAAGTCACGCCCAGGGCAGAGCAGCCTCGCGCAAGGCACTTGACTAGATCCGGCCTCTGAGCAGAGCTGGAGCTCTGCCGTACTGGAGGCACACTCGGCTCGGGCCAAGCAGGGATTGCAGCTGCACGTGGCTTGGCTCCCTCGACTCTTCCCAAGGAGGCTCGCTTCCAAGCGTACTGTGCACTTGGCTTCCAGGCAGGGACGCCCCGCGCCTCCTGCAGGTCTTGGCACAGGGGCTGCTTCCCCTGAGCGGAGGCTGTGGGCGGCAGCCCAGACACGCAGGGGCAGGCCCCAACCACCTGCACACGTCTCTGCTGGTGGGGAGAGCACTCGGGAAATGACGTCTGTCAGGCACCTTCTGGGCGCTCACGGAGTCAGCCTCCGGGTGTGTGGGGCTGCAGACCGCAGCCAGGGGCCCTGGGAGCCTGGGGCTCTCCGTGCTGTGCTGAGTCTGGGCGGCCAAGCGAGCGCTGGAGGAGCCCTGCACTTGCCATTCCCTTCCCTATGACAGAGCTCTCACGGCTGGAGGGCTTGGCAGCGTGCAACCCACCGGCCCCTAAGCCCTCCGCAAGGACGCCTGGGGACTAGGTGCAAAGGCAAGGCAGGAGTGGAGCTGAGGCCAGGAAGGCGCCAGGAGCGTCTGCCTGTCTGGCGCAGCCTGCTCCTTCCCGGGCAGGAAGCCCAGCAGCGAGGCAAGTCTGGGCAAGGCTCGCCCAGGGCAGAGCAGCCTCACGCCAGCAACTCTGCCAGATCGGGCCTCTGAGCAGAGCTGGAGCTCTGCCGTACTGGAGGCTCACTGGGCTCCGCCCAAGGAGTGAGTGCAGACGCACGCAGCTGGGCTGCCTCCTCTTCTCCCGAGGAGGCTCGCTTCCCGCCTGCTGTGCACTAGGCTTCCAGGCGGGGGCGCCCCGCGCCTCCTACAGGTCTTGGCTCAGGGGCTGCTTCCCTTGAGCTGGGGCTGCCGGCGGGAGCCCAGACACGCAGGGGCAGGCCCCACCACCTGCACACGTCTCTGCTGGGGAGGAGAGCGCTAGGGACATGACGTCTGTCAGGCACCTTCTGGGCGCCCACGGAGTCAGCCTCCGGGAGTGTGGGGCTGCAGACCACAGCCAGGGGCCCTGGGAGCCTTGTGCTCTCCGTGCGGCGCTGAGTCTGGGCGGCCAAGCACCCGCTGGAGGAGCCCTGCACTTGCCCTCCCCTCCCCTCTAAGAGAGGCCTCACTGCTGGAGGGCTTGGCAGTGTGCAAGCCACCGGCTCCTAAGCCTTCCCCACGGACGGCTGGGGCCTAGATGCAAAGGCAAGGCAGGAGTGGAGCTGAGGCCAGGAAGGCGCCAGTGGCCTCTCCCAGCATCGCACAGCCTGCTCCTTCCTGGGCAGCAAGCCTAGCAGCGAGGCAAGCCTGGGCAAGTCTCGCCCAGGGCAGAGCAGCCTCGCGCAAGGCACTTGACTAGATCCGGCCTCTGAGCAGAGCTGGAGCTCTGCCGTACTGGAGGCACACTCGGCTCGGCCCAAGCAGGGATTGCAGCTGCACGTGGCTTGGCTCCCTCGACTCTTCCCAAGGAGGCTCGCTTCCAAGCGTACTGTGCACTTGGCTTCCAGGCAGGGACGCCCCGCGCCTCCTGCAGGTCTTGGCACAGGGGCTGCTTCCCCTGAGCGGAGGCTGTGGGCGGCAGCCCAGACACGCAGGGGCAGGCCCCAACCACCTGCACACGTCTCTGCTGGTGGGGAGAGCACTCGGGAAATGACGTCTGTCAGGCACCTTCTGGGCGCTCACGGAGTCAGCCTCCGGGTGTGTGGGGCTGCAGACCGCAGCCAGGGGCCCTGCGAGCCTGGGGCTCTCCGTGCTGTGCTGAGTCTGGGCGGCCAAGCGAGCGCTGGAGGAGCCCTGCACTTGCCATTCCCTTCCCTATGACAGAGCTCTCACGGCTGGAGGGCTTGGCAGCGTGCAACCCACCGGCCCCTAAGCCCTCCGCAAGGACGCCTGGGGACTAGGTGCAAAGGCAAGGCAGGAGTGGAGCTGAGGCCAGGAAGGCGCCAGGAGCGTCTGCCTGTCTGGCGCAGCCTGCTCCTTCCCGGGCAGGAAGCCCAGCAGCGAGGCAAGTCTGGGCAAGGCTCGCCCAGGGCAGAGCAGCCTCACGCCAGCAACTCTGCCAGATCGGGCCTCTGAGCAGAGCTGGAGCTCTGCCGTACTGGAGGCTCACTGGGCTCCGCCCAAGGAGTGAGTGCAGACGCACGCAGCTGGGCTGCCTCCTCTTCTCCCGAGGAGGCTCGCTTCCCGCCTGCTGTGCACTAGGCTTCCAGGCGGGGGCGCCCCGCGCCTCCTACAGGTCTTGGCTCAGGGGCTGCTTCCCTTGAGCTGGGGCTGCCGACGGGAGCCCAGACACGCAGGGGCACGCCCCACCACCTGCACACGTCTCTGCTGGGGAGGAGAGCGCTAGGGACATGACGTCTGTCAGGCACCTACTGGGCGCCCACGGAGTCAGCCTCCGGGAGTGTGGGGCTGCAGACCACAGCCAGGGGCCCTGGGAGCCTTGTGCTCTCCGTGCGGCGCTGAGTCTGGGCGGCCAAGCACCCGCTGGAGGAGCCCTGCACTTGCCCTCCCCTCCCCTCTAAGAGAGGCCTCACTGCTGGAGGGCTTGGCAGTGTGCAAGCCACCGGCTCCTAAGCCTTCCCCACGGACGGCTGGGGCCTAGATGCAAAGGCAAGGCAGGAGTGGAGCTGAGGCCAGGAAGGCGCCAGTGGCCTCTCCCAGCATCACACAGCCTGCTCCTTCCTGGGCAGCAAGCCTAGCAGCGAGGCAAGCCTGGGCAAGTCTCGCCCAGGGCAGAGCAGCCTCGCGCAAGGCACTTGACTAGATCCGGCCTCTGAGCAGAGCTGGAGCTCTGCCGTACTGGAGGCACACTCGGCTCGGCCCAAGCAGGGATTGCAGCTGCACGCGGCTTGGCTCCCTCGACTCTTCCCAAGGAGGCTCGCTTCCAAGCGTACTGTGCACTTGGCTTCCAGGCAGGGACGCCCCGCGCCTCCTGCAGGTCTTGGCACAGGGGCTGCTTCCCCTGAGCGGAGGCTGTGGGCGGCTGCCCAGACACGCAGGGGCAGGCCCCAACCACCTGCACACGTCTCTGCTGGTGGGGAGAGCACTCGGGAAATGACGTCTGTCAGGCACCTTCTGGGCGCTCACGGAGTCAGCCTCCGGGTGTGTGGGGCTGCAGACCGCAGCCAGGGGCCCTGGGAGCCTGGGGCTCTCCGTGCTGTGCTGAGTCTGGGCGGCCAACGAGCGCTGGAGGAGCCCTGCACTTGCCATTCCCTTCCCTATGACAGAGCTCTCACGGCTGGAGGGCTTGGCAGCGTGCAACCCACCGGCCCCTAAGCCCTCCGCAAGGACGCCTGGGGACTAGGTGCAAAGGCAAGGCAGGAGTGGAGCTGAGGCCAGGAAGGCGCCAGGAGCGTCTGCCTGTCTGGCGCAGCCTGCTCCTTCCCGGGCAGGAAGCCCAGCAGCGAGGCAAGTCTGGGCAAGGCTCGCCCAGGGCAGAGCAGCCTCACGCCAGCAACTCTGCCAGATCGGGCCTCTGAGCAGAGCTGGAGCTCTGCCGTACTGGAGGCTCACTGGGCTCCGCCCAAGGAGTGAGTGCAGACGCACGCAGCTGGGCTGCCTCCTCTTCTCCCGAGGAGGCTCGCTTCCCGCCTGCTGTGCACTAGGCTTCCAGGCGGGGGCGCCCCGCGCCTCCTACAGGTCTTGGCTCAGGGGCTGCTTCCCTGGAGCTGGGGCTGCCGGCGGGAGCCCAGACACGCAGGGGCAGGCCCCACCACCTGCACACGTCTCTGCTGGGGAGGAGAGCGCTAGGGACATGACGTCTGTCAGGCACCTTCTGGGCGCCCACGGAGTCAGCCTCCGGGAGTGTGGGGCTGCAGACCACAGCCAGGGGCCCTGGGAGCCTTGTGCTCTCCGTGCGGCGCTGAGTCTGGGCGGCCAAGCACCCGCTGGAGGAGCCCTGCACTTGCCCTCCCCTCCCCTCTAAGAGAGGCCTCACTGCTGGAGGGCTTGGCAGTGTGCAAGCCACCGGCTCCTAAGCCTTCCCCACGGACGGCTGGGGCCTAGATGCAAAGGCAAGGCAGGAGTGGAGCTGAGGCCAGGAAGGCGCCAGTGGCCTCTCCCAGCATCACACAGCCTGCTCCTTCCTGGGCAGCAAGCCTAGCAGCGAGGCAAGCCTGGGCAAGTCTCGCCCAGGGCAGAGCAGCCTCGCGCAAGGCACTTGACTAGATCCGGCCTCTGAGCAGAGCTGGAGCTCTGCCGTACTGGAGGCACACTCGGCTCGGCCCAAGCAGGGATTGCAGCTGCACGCGGCTTGGCTCCCTCGACTCTTCCCAAGGAGGCTCGCTTCCAAGCGTACTGTGCACTTGGCTTCCAGGCAGGGACGCCCCGCGCCTCCTGCAGGTCTTGGCACAGGGGCTGCTTCCCCTGAGCAGAGGCTGTGGGCGGCTGCCCAGACACGCAGGGGCAGGCCCCAACCACCTGCACACGTCTCTGCTGGTGGGGAGAGCACTCGGGAAATGACGTCTGTCAGGCACCTTCTGGGCGCTCACGGAGTCAGCCTCCGGGTGTGTGGGGCTGCAGACCGCAGCCAGGGGCCCTGGGAGCCTGGGGCTCTCCGTGCTGTGCTGAGTCTGGGCGGCCAAGCGAGCGCTGGAGGAGCCCTGCACTTGCCATTCCCTTCCCTATGACAGAGCTCTCACGGCTGGAGGGCTTGGCAGCGTGCAACCCACCGGCCCCTAAGCCCTCCGCAAGGACGCCTGGGGACTAGGTGCAAAGGCAAGGCAGGAGTGGAGCTGAGGCCAGGAAGGCGCCAGGAGCGTCTGCCTGTCTGGCGCAGCCTGCTCCTTCCCGGGCAGGAAGCCCAGCAGCGAGGCAAGTCTGGGCAAGGCTCGCCCAGGGCAGAGCAGCCTCACGCCAGCAACTCTGCCAGATCGGGCCTCTGAGCAGAGCTGGAGCTCTGCCGTACTGGAGGCTCACTGGGCTCCGCCCAAGGAGTGGGTGCAGAGGCACGCAGCTGGGCTGCCTCCTCTTCTCCCGAGGAGGCTCGCTTCCCGCCTGCTGTGCACTAGGCTTCCAGGCGGGGGCGCCCCGCGCCTCCTACAGGTCTTGGCTCAGGGGCTGCTTCCCTTGAGCTGGGGCTGCCGGCGGGAGCCCAGACACGCAGGGGCAGGCCCCACCACCTGCACACGTCTCTGCTGGGGAGGAGAGCGCTAGGGACATGACGTCTGTCAGGGACCTTCTGGGCGCCCAACGAGTCAGCCTCCGGGAGTGTGGGGCTGCAGACCACAGCCAGGGGCCCTGGGAGCCTTGTGCTCTCCGTGCGGCGCTGAGTCTGGGCAGCCAAGCACCCGCTGGAGGAGCCCTGCACTTGCCCTCCCCTCCCGTCTAAGAGAGGCCTCACTGCTGGAGGGCTTGGCAGTGTGCAAGCCACCGGCTCCTAAGCCTTCCCTACGGACGGCTGGGGCCTAGATGCAAAGGCAAGGCAGGAGTGGAGCTGAGGCCAGGAAGGCGCCAGTGGCCTCTCCCAGCATCGCACAGCCTGCTCCTTCCTGGGCAGCAAGCCTAGCAGCGAGGCAAGCCTGGGCAAGTCACGCCCAGGGCAGAGCAGCCTCGCGCAAGGCACTTGACTAGATCCGGCCTCTGAGCAGAGCTGGAGCTCTGCCGTACTGGAGGCACACTCGGCCCGGCCCAAGCAGGGATTGCAGCTGCACGCGGCTTGGCTCCCTCGACTCTTCCCAAGGAGGCTCGCTTCCAAGCGTACTGTGCACTTGGCTTCCAGGCAGGGACGCCCCGCGCCTCCTGCAGGTCTTGGCACAGGGGCTGCTTCCCCTGAGCGGAGGCTGTGGGCGGCTGCCCAGACACGCAGGGGCAGGCCCCAACCACCTGCACACGTCTCTGCTGGTGGGGAGAGCACTCGGGAAATGACGTCTGTCAGGCACCTTCTGGGCGCTCACGGAGTCAGCCTCCGGGTGTGTGGGGCTGCAGACCGCAGCCAGGGGCCCTGGGAGCCTGGGGCTCTCCGTGCTGTGCTGAGTCTGGGCGGCCAACGAGCGCTGGAGGAGCCCTGCACTTGCCATTCCCTTCCCTATGACAGAGCTCTCACGGCTGGAGGGCTTGGCAGCGTGCAACCCACCGGCCCCTAAGCCCTCCGCAAGGACGCCTGGGGACTAGGTGCAAAGGCAAGGCAGGAGTGGAGCTGAGGCCAGGAAGGCGCCAGGAGCATCTGCCTGTCTGGCGCAGCCTGCTCCTTCCCGGGCAGGAAGCCCAGCAGCGAGGCAAGTCTGGGCAAGGCTCGCCCAGGGCAGAGCAGCCTCACGCCAGCAACTCTGCCAGATCGGGCCTCTGAGCAGAGCTGGAGCTCTGCCGTACTGGAGGCTCACTGGGCTCCGCCCAAGGAGTGAGTGCAGACGCACGCCGCTGGGCTGCCTCCTCTTCTCCCGAGGAGGCTCGCTTCCCGCCTGCTGTGCACTAGGCTTCCAGGCGGGGGCGCCCCGCGCCTCCTACAGGTCTTGGCTCAGGGGCTGCTTCCCTGGAGCTGGGGCTGCCGGCGGGAGCCCAGACACGCAGGGGCAGGCCCCACCACCTGCACACGTCTCTGCTGGGGAGGAGAGCGCTAGGGACATGACGTCTGTCAGGCACCTTCTGGGCGCCCACGGAGTCAGCCTCCGGGAGTGTGGGGCTGCAGACCACAGCCAGGGGCCCTGGGAGCCTTGTGCTCTCCGTGCGGCGCTGAGTCTGGGCGGCCAAGCACCCGCTGGAGGAGCCCTGCACTTGCCCTCCCCTCCCCTCTAAGAGAGGCCTCACTGCTGGAGGGCTTGGCAGTGTGCAAGCCACCGGCTCCTAAGCCTTCCCCACGGACGGCTGGGGCCTAGATGCAAAGGCAAGGCAGGAGTGGAGCTGAGGCCAGGAAGGCGCCAGTGGCCTCTCCCAGCATCGCACAGCCTGCTCCTTCCTGGGCAGCAAGCCTAGCAGCGAGGCAAGCCTGGGCAAGTCTCGCCCAGGGCAGAGCAGCCTCGCGCAAGGCACTTGACTAGATCCGGCCTCTGAGCAGAGCTGGAGCTCTGCCGTACTGGAGGCACACTCGGCTCGGCCCAAGCAGGGATTGCAGCTGCACGTGGCTTGGCTCCCTCGACTCTTCCCAAAGAGGCTCGCTTCCAAGCGTACTGTGCACTTGGCTTCCAGGCAGGGACGCCCCGCGCCTCCTGCAGGTCTTGGCACAGGGGCTGCTTCCCCTGAGCGGAGGCTGTGGGCGGCTGCCCAGACACGCAGGGGCAGGCCCCAACCACCTGCACACGTCTCTGCTGGTGGGGAGAGCACTCGGGAAATGACGTCTGTCAGGCACCTTCTGGGCGCTCACGGAGTCAGCCTCCGGGTGTGTGGGGCTGCAGACCGCAGCCAGGGGCCCTGGGAGCCTGGGGCTCTCCGTGCTGTGCTGAGTCTGGGCGGCCAAGCGAGCGCTGGAGGAGCCCTGCACTTGCCATTCCCTTCCCTATGACAGAGCTCTCACGGCTGGAGGGCTTGGCAGCGTGCAACCCACCGGCCCCTAAGCCCTCCGCAAGGACGCCTGGGGACTAGGTGCAAAGGCAAGGCAGGAGTGGAGCTGAGGCCAGGAAGGCGCCAGGAGCGTCTGCCTGTCTGGCGCAGCCTGCTCCTTCCCGGGCAGGAAGCCCAGCAGCGAGGCAAGTCTGGGCAAGGCTCGCCCAGGGCAGAGCAGCCTCACGCCAGCAACTCTGCCAGATCGGGCCTCTGAGCAGAGCTGGAGCTCTGCCGTACTGGAGGCTCACTGGGCTCCGCCCAAGGAGTGAGTGCAGACGCACGCAGCTGGGCTGCCTCCTCTTCTCCCGAGGAGGCTCGCTTCCCGCCTGCTGTGCACTAGGCTTCCAGGCGGGGGCGCCCCGCGCCTCCTACAGGTCTTGGCTCAGGGGCTGCTTCCCTTGAGCTGGGGCTGCCGGCGGGAGCCCAGACACGCAGGGGCAGGCCCCACCACCTGCACACGTCTCTGCTGGGGAGGAGAGCGCTAGGGACATGACGTCTGTCAGGCACCTTCTGGGCGCCCACGGAGTCAGCCTCCGGGAGTGTGGGGCTGCAGACCACAGCCAGGGGCCCTGGGAGCGTTGTGCTCTCCGTGCGGCGCTGAGTCTGGGCGGCCAAGCACCCGCTGGAGGAGCCCTGCACTTGCCCTCCCCTCCCTTCTAAGAGAGGCCTGACTGCTGGAGGGCTTGGCAGTGTGCAAGCCACCGGCTCCTAAGCCTTCCCCACGGATGGCTGGGGCCTAGATGCAAAGGCAAGGCAGGAGTGGAGCTGAGGCCAGGAAGGCGCCAGTGGCCTCTCCCAGCATCGCACAGCCTGCTCCTTCCTGGGCAGCAAGCCTAGCAGCGAGGCAAGCCTGGGCAAGTCTCGCCCAGGGCAGAGCAGCCTCGCGCAAGGCACTTGACTAGATCCGGCCTCTGAGCAGAGCTGGAGCTCTGCCGTACTGGAGGCACACTCGGTTCGGCCCAAGCAGGGATTGCAGCTGCACGTGGCTTGGCTCCCTCGACTCTTCCCAAGGAGGCTCGCTTCCAAGCGTACTGTGCACTTGGCTTCCAGGCAGGGACGCCCCGCGCCTCCTGCAGGTCTTGGCACAGGGGCTGCTTCCCCTGAGCGGAGGCTGTGGGCGGCTGCCCAGACACGCAGGGGCAGGCTCCACCACCTGCACACGTCTCTGCTGGGGACATGACGTCTGTCAGGCACCTTCTGGGCGCCCACGGAGTCAGCCTCCGGGAGTGTGAGGCTGCAGACCACAGCCAGGGGACCTGGGAGCCTTGTGCTCTCCGTGCGGCGCTGAGTCTGGGCGGCCAAGCAACCGCTGGAGGAGCCCTGCACTTGCCCTCCCCTCCCCTCTACGAGAGGCCTCTCTGCTGGAGGGCTTGGCAGTGTGCAAGCCACCGGCTCCTAAGCCTTCCCCAAGGACGCCCGGGGCCTAGATGCAAAGGCAAGGCAGGAGTGGAGCTGAGGCCAGGAAGGCGCCAGTGGCCTCTCCCAGCATCGCACAGCCTGCTCCTTCCCCGGCAGCAAGCCTAGCAGCGAGGCAAGCCTGGGCAAGTCTCGCCCTGGGCAGAGCAGCCTCGCGCAAGGCACTTGACTAGATCCGGCCTCTGAGCAGAGCTGGAGCTCTGCCGTCCTGGAGGCACACTCGGCTCGGCCCAAGCAGGGATTGCAGCTGCACGCGGCTTGGCTCCCTCGACTCTTCCCAAGGAGGCTCGCTTCCAAGCGGACTGTGCACTTGGCTTCCAGGCAGGGACGCCCCGCGCCTCCTGCAGGTCTTGGCACAGGGGCTGCTTCCCCTGAGCGGAGGCTGTGGGCGGCAGCCCAGACACGCAGGGGCAGGCCCCAACCACCTGCACACGTCTCTGCTGGTTGGGAGAGCACTAGGGAAATGACGTCTGTCAGGCACCTTCTGGGCGCTCACGGAGTCAGCCTCCGGGTGTGTGGGGCTGCAGACCACAGCCAGGGGCCCTGGGAAGCCTGGTGCTCTCCGTGCTGTGCTGAGTCTGGGCGGCCAAGCGACCGCTGGAGGAGCCCTGCACTTGCCATTCCCTTCCCTATGACAGAGCTTTCACGGCTGGAGGGCTTGGCAGCGTGCACCCCACCGGCCCCTAAGCCCTCCGCAAGGACGCCTGGGGACTAGGAGCAAAGGCAAGGCAGGAGTGGAGCTGAGGCCAGGAAGGCGCCAGGAGTGTCTGCCTGTCTCGCGCAGCCTGCTCCTTCCCGGACAGGAAGCCTAGCAGCCAGGCAAGTCAGGGCAAGGCTCGCCCAGGGCAGAGCAGCCTCACGCCAGCCACTCTGCCAGATCGTGCCTCTGAGCAGAGCTGGAGCTCTGCCGTACTGGAGGCTCACTGGGCTCCGCCCAAGGAGTGATTGCAGACGCACGCAGCTGGGCTGCCTCCTCTTCTCCCGAGGAGGCTCGCTTCCCGCATGCTGTGCACTAGGCTTCCAGGCGGGGGCGCCCCGCGCCTCCTACAGGTCTTGGCTCAGGGGCTGCTTCCCTGGAGCTGGGGCTGCCGGCGGGAGCCCAGACACGCAGGGGCAGGCCCCACCACCTGCACACGTCTCTGCTGGGGACATGACGTCTGTCAGGCACCTTCTGGGCGCCCACGGAGTCAGCCTCCGGGAGTGTGAGGCTGCAGACCACAGCCAGGGGACCTGGGAGCCTTGTGCTCTCCGTGCGGCGCTGAGTCTGGGCGGCCAAGCGACCGCTGGAGGAGCCCTGCACTTGCCATTCCCTTCCCTATGACAGAGCTTTCACGGCTGGAGGGCTTGGCAGCGTGCACCCCACCGGCCCCTAAGCCCTCCGCAAGGACGCCTGGGGACTAGGAGCAAAGGCAAGGCAGGAGTGGAGCTGAGGCCAGGAAGGCGCCAGGAGTGTCTGCCTGTCTCGCGCAGCCTGCTCCTTCCCGGACAGGAAGCCTAGCAGCCAGGCAATTCAGGGCAAGGCTCGCCCAGGGCAGAGCAGCCTCACGCCAGCCACTCTGCCAGATCGGGCCTCTGAGCAGAGCTGGAGCTCTGCCGTACTGGAGGCTCACTGGGCTCCGCCCAAGGAGTGAGTGCAGACGCACGCAGCTGGGCTGCCTCCTCTTCTCCCGAGGAGGCTCGCTTCCCGCCTGCTGTGCACTAGGCTTCCAGGCGGGGGCGCCCCGCGCCTCCTACAGGTCTTGGCTCAGGGGCTGCTTCCCTTGAGCTGGGGCTGCCGACGGGAGCCCAGACACGCAGGGGCACGCCCCACCACCTGCACACGTCTCTGCTGGGGAGGAGAGCGCTAGGGACATGACGTCTGTCAGGCACCTTCTGGGTGCCCACGGAGTCAGCCTCCGGGAGTGTGGGGCTGCAGACCACAGCCAGGGGCCCTGGGAGCCTTGTGCTCTCCGTGCGGCGCTGAGTCTGGGCGGCCAAGCACCCGCTGGAGGAGCCCTGCACTTGCCCTCCCCTCCCCTCTAAGAGAGGCCTCACTGCTGGAGGGCTTGGCAGTGTGCAAGCCACCGGCTCCTAAGCCTTCCCCACGGACGGCTGGGGCCTAGATGCAAAGGCAAGGCAGGAGTGGAGCTGAGGCCAGGAAGGCGCCAGTGGCCTCTCCCAGCATCACACAGCCTGCTCCTTCCTGGGCAGCAAGCCTAGCAGCGACGCAAGCCTGGGCAAGTCTCGCCCAGGGCAGAGCAGCCTCGCGCAAGGCACTTGACTAGATCCGGCCTCTGAGCAGAGCTGGAGCTCTGCCGTACTGGAGGCACACTCGGCTCGGCCCAAGCAGGGATTGCAGCTGCACGTGGCTTGGCTCCCTCGACTCTTCCCAAAGAGGCTCGCTTCCAAGCGTACTGTGCACTTGGCTTCCAGGCAGGGACGCCCCGCGCCTCCTGCAGGTCTTGGCACAGGGGCTGCTTCCCCTGAGCGGAGGCTGTGGGCGGCTGCCCAGACACGCAGGGGCAGGCCCCAACCACCTGCACACGTCTCTGCTGGTGGGGAGAGCACTCGGGAAATGACGTCTGTCAGGCACCTTCTGGGCGCTCACGGAGTCAGCCTCCGGGTGTGTGGGGCTGCAGACCGCAGCCAGGGGCCCTGGGAGCCTGGGGCTCTCCGTGCTGTGCTGAGTCTGGGCGGCCAAGCGAGCGCTGGAGGAGCCCTGCACTTGCCATTCCCTTCCCTATGACAGAGCTCTCACGGCTGGAGGGCTTGGCAGCGTGCAACCCACCGGCCCCTAAGCCCTCCGCAAGGACGCCTGGGGACTAGGTGCAAAGGCAAGGCAGGAGTGGAGCTGAGGCCAGGAAGGCGCCAGGAGCGTCTGCCTGTCTGGCGCAGCCTGCTCCTTCCCGGGCAGGAAGCCCAGCAGCGAGGCAAGTCTGGGCAAGGCTCGCCCAGGGCAGAGCAGCCTCACGCCAGCAACTCTGCCAGATCGGGCCTCTGAGCAGAGCTGGAGCTCTGCCGTACTGGAGGCTCACTGGGCTCCGCCCAAGGAGTGAGTGCAGACGCACGCAGCTGGGCTGCCTCCTCTTCTCCCGAGGAGGCTCGCTTCCCGCCTGCTGTGCACTAGGCTTCCAGGCGGGGGCGCCCCGCGCCTCCTACAGGTCTTGGCTCAGGGGCTGCTTCCCTTGAGCTGGGGCTGCCGGCGGGAGCCCAGACACGCAGGGGCAGGCCCCACCACCTGCACACGTCTCTGCTGGGGAGGAGAGCGCTAGGGACATGACGTCTGTCAGGCACCTTCTGGGCGCCCACGGAGTCAGCCTCCGGGAGTGTGGGGCTGCAGACCACAGCCAGGGGCCCTGGGAGCGTTGTGCTCTCCGTGCGGCGCTGAGTCTGGGCGGCCAAGCACCCGCTGGAGGAGCCCTGCACTTGCCCTCCCCTCCCTTCTAAGAGAGGCCTGACTGCTGGAGGGCTTGGCAGTGTGCAAGCCACCGGCTCCTAAGCCTTCCCCACGGATGGCTGGGGCCTAGATGCAAAGGCAAGGCAGGAGTGGAGCTGAGGCCAGGAAGGCGCCAGTGGCCTCTCCCAGCATCGCACAGCCTGCTCCTTCCTGGGCAGCAAGCCTAGCAGCGAGGCAAGCCTGGGCAAGTCTCGCCCAGGGCAGAGCAGCCTCGCGCAAGGCACTTGACTAGATCCGGCCTCTGAGCAGAGCTGGAGCTCTGCCGTACTGGAGGCACACTCGGTTCGGCCCAAGCAGGGATTGCAGCTGCACGTGGCTTGGCTCCCTCGACTCTTCCCAAGGAGGCTCGCTTCCAAGCGTACTGTGCACTTGGCTTCCAGGCAGGGACGCCCCGCGCCTCCTGCAGGTCTTGGCACAGGGGCTGCTTCCCCTGAGCGGAGGCTGTGGGCGGCTGCCCAGACACGCAGGGGCAGGCTCCACCACCTGCACACGTCTCTGCTGGGGACATGACGTCTGTCAGGCACCTTCTGGGCGCCCACGGAGTCAGCCTCCGGGAGTGTGAGGCTGCAGACCACAGCCAGGGGACCTGGGAGCCTTGTGCTCTCCGTGCGGCGCTGAGTCTGGGCGGCCAAGCAACCGCTGGAGGAGCCCTGCACTTGCCCTCCCCTCCCCTCTACGAGAGGCCTCTCTGCTGGAGGGCTTGGCAGTGTGCAAGCCACCGGCTCCTAAGCCTTCCCCAAGGACGCCCGGGGCCTAGATGCAAAGGCAAGGCAGGAGTGGAGCTGAGGCCAGGAAGGCGCCAGTGGCCTCTCCCAGCATCGCACAGCCTGCTCCTTCCCCGGCAGCAAGCCTAGCAGCGAGGCAAGCCTGGGCAAGTCTCGCCCTGGGCAGAGCAGCCTCGCGCAAGGCACTTGACTAGATCCGGCCTCTGAGCAGAGCTGGAGCTCTGCCGTCCTGGAGGCACACTCGGCTCGGCCCAAGCAGGGATTGCAGCTGCACGCGGCTTGGCTCCCTCGACTCTTCCCAAGGAGGCTCGCTTCCAAGCGGACTGTGCACTTGGCTTCCAGGCAGGGACGCCCCGCGCCTCCTGCAGGTCTTGGCACAGGGGCTGCTTCCCCTGAGCGGAGGCTGTGGGCGGCAGCCCAGACACGCAGGGGCAGGCCCCAACCACCTGCACACGTCTCTGCTGGTTGGGAGAGCACTAGGGAAATGACGTCTGTCAGGCACCTTCTGGGCGCTCACGGAGTCAGCCTCCGGGTGTGTGGGGCTGCAGACCACAGCCAGGGGCCCTGGGAAGCCTGGTGCTCTCCGTGCTGTGCTGAGTCTGGGCGGCCAAGCGACCGCTGGAGGAGCCCTGCACTTGCCATTCCCTTCCCTATGACAGAGCTTTCACGGCTGGAGGGCTTGGCAGCGTGCACCCCACCGGCCCCTAAGCCCTCCGCAAGGACGCCTGGGGACTAGGAGCAAAGGCAAGGCAGGAGTGGAGCTGAGGCCAGGAAGGCGCCAGGAGTGTCTGCCTGTCTCGCGCAGCCTGCTCCTTCCCGGACAGGAAGCCTAGCAGCCAGGCAAGTCAGGGCAAGGCTCGCCCAGGGCAGAGCAGCCTCACGCCAGCCACTCTGCCAGATCGTGCCTCTGAGCAGAGCTGGAGCTCTGCCGTACTGGAGGCTCACTGGGCTCCGCCCAAGGAGTGATTGCAGACGCACGCAGCTGGGCTGCCTCCTCTTCTCCCGAGGAGGCTCGCTTCCCGCATGCTGTGCACTAGGCTTCCAGGCGGGGGCGCCCCGCGCCTCCTACAGGTCTTGGCTCAGGGGCTGCTTCCCTGGAGCTGGGGCTGCCGGCGGGAGCCCAGACACGCAGGGGCAGGCCCCACCACCTGCACACGTCTCTGCTGGGGACATGACGTCTGTCAGGCACCTTCTGGGCGCCCACGGAGTCAGCCTCCGGGAGTGTGAGGCTGCAGACCACAGCCAGGGGACCTGGGAGCCTTGTGCTCTCCGTGCGGCGCTGAGTCTGGGCGGCCAAGCGACCGCTGGAGGAGCCCTGCACTTGCCATTCCCTTCCCTATGACAGAGCTTTCACGGCTGGAGGGCTTGGCAGCGTGCACCCCACCGGCCCCTAAGCCCTCCGCAAGGACGCCTGGGGACTAGGAGCAAAGGCAAGGCAGGAGTGGAGCTGAGGCCAGGAAGGCGCCAGGAGTGTCTGCCTGTCTCGCGCAGCCTGCTCCTTCCCGGACAGGAAGCCTAGCAGCCAGGCAATTCAGGGCAAGGCTCGCCCAGGGCAGAGCAGCCTCACGCCAGCCACTCTGCCAGATCGGGCCTCTGAGCAGAGCTGGAGCTCTGCCGTACTGGAGGCTCACTGGGCTCCGCCCAAGGAGTGAGTGCAGACGCACGCAGCTGGGCTGCCTCCTCTTCTCCCGAGGAGGCTCGCTTCCCGCCTGCTGTGCACTAGGCTTCCAGGCGGGGGCGCCCCGCGCCTCCTACAGGTCTTGGCTCAGGGGCTGCTTCCCTTGAGCTGGGGCTGCCGACGGGAGCCCAGACACGCAGGGGCACGCCCCACCACCTGCACACGTCTCTGCTGGGGAGGAGAGCGCTAGGGACATGACGTCTGTCAGGCACCTTCTGGGCGCCCACGGAGTCAGCCTCCGGGAGTGTGGGGCTGCAGACCACAGCCAGGGGCCCTGGGAGCCTTGTGCTCTCCGTGCGGCGCTGAGTCTGGGCGGCCAAGCACCCGCTGGAGGAGCCCTGCACTTGCCCTCCCCTCCCCTCTAAGAGAGGCCTCACTGCTGGAGGGCTTGGCAGTGTGCAAGCCACCGGCTCCTAAGCCTTCCCCACGGACGGCTGGGGCCTAGATGCAAAGGCAAGGCAGGAGTGGAGCTGAGGCCAGGAAGGCGCCAGTGGCCTCTCCCAGCATCACACAGCCTGCTCCTTCCTGGGCAGCAAGCCTAGCAGCGACGCAAGCCTGGGCAAGTCTCGCCCAGGGCAGAGCAGCCTCGCGCAAGGCACTTGACTAGATCCGGCCTCTGAGCAGAGCTGGAGCTCTGCCGTACTGGAGGCACACTCGGCTCGGCCCAAGCAGGGATTGCAGCTGCACGCGGCTTGGCTCCCTCGACTCTTCCCAAGGAGGCTCGCTTCCAAGCGTACTGTGCACTTGGCTTCCAGGCAGGGACGCCCCGCGCCTCCTGCAGGTCTTGGCACAGGGGCTGCTTCCCCTGAGCGGAGGCTGTGGGCGGCTGCCCAGACACGCAGGGGCAGGCCCCAACCACCTGCACACGTCTCTGCTGGTGGGGAGAGCACTCGGGAAATGACGTCTGTCAGGCACCTTCTGGGCGCTCACGGAGTCAGCCTCCGGGTGTGTGGGGCTGCAGACCGCAGCCAGGGGCCCTGGGAGCCTGGGGCTCTCCGTGCTGTGCTGAGTCTGGGCGGCCAAGCGAGCGCTGGAGGAGCCCTGCACTTGCCATTCCCTTCCCTATGACAGAGCTCTCACGGCTGGAGGGCTTGGCAGCGTGCAACCCACCGGCCCCTAAGCCCTCCGCAAGGACGCCTGGGGACTAGGTGCAAAGGCAAGGCAGGAGTGGAGCTGAGGCCAGGAAGGCGCCAGGAGCGTCTGCCTGTCTGGCGCAGCCTGCTCCTTCCCGGGCAGGAAGCCCAGCAGCGAGGCAAGTCTGGGCAAGGCTCGCCCAGAGCAGAGCAGCCTCACGCCAGCAACTCTGCCAGATCGGGCCTCTGAGCAGAGCTGGAGCTCTGCCGTACTGGAGGCTCACTGGGCTCCGCCCAAGGAGTGAGTGCAGACGCACGCAGCTGGGCTGCCTCCTCTTCTCCCGAGGAGGCTCGCTTCCCGCCTGCTGTGCACTAGGCTTCCAGGCGGGGGCGCCCCGCGCCTCCTACAGGTCTTGGCTCAGGGGCTGCTTCCCTTGAGCTGGGGCTGCCGGCGGGAGCCCAGACACGCAGGGGCAGACCCCACCACCTGCACACGTCTCTGCTGGGGAGGAGAGCGCTAGGGACATGACGTCTGTCAGGCACCTTCTGGGCGCCCACGGAGTCAGCCTCCGGGAGTGTGGGGCTGCAGACCACAGCCAGGGGCCCTGGGAGCCTTGTGCTCTCCGTGCGGCGCTGAGTCTGGGCGGCCAAGCACCCGCTGGAGGAGCCCTGCACTTGCCCTCCCCTCCCCTCTAAGAGAGGCCTCACTGCTGGAGGGCTTGGCAGTGTGCAAGCCACCGGCTCCTAAGCCTTCCCCACGGACGGCTGGGGCCTAGATGCAAAGGCAAGGCAGGAGTGGAGCTGAGGCCAGGAAGGCGCCAGTGGCCTCTCCCAGCATCGCACAGCCTGCTCCTTCCTGGGCAGCAAGCCTAGCAGCGAGGCAAGCCTGGGCAAGTCTCGCCCAGGGCAGAGAAGCCTCGCGCAAGGCACTTGACTAGATCCGGCCTCTGAGCAGAGCTGGAGCTCTGCCGTACTGGAGGCACACTCGGCTCGGCCCAAGCAGGGATTGCAGCTGCACGCGGCTTGGCTCCCTCGACTCTTCCCAAGGAGGCTCGCTTCCAAGCGTACTGTGCACTTGGCTTCCAGGCAGGGACGCCCCGCGCCTCCTGCAGGTCTTGGCACAGGGGCTGCTTCCCCTGAGCGGAGGCTGTGGGCGGCTGCCCAGACACGCAGGGGCAGGCCCCAACCACCTGCACACGTCTCTGCTGGTGGGGAGAGCACTCGGGAAATGACGTCTGTCAGGCACCTTCTGGGCGCTCACGGAGTCAGCCTCCGGGTGTGTGGGGCTGCAGACCGCAGCCAGGGGCCCTGGGAGCCTGGGGCTCTCCGTGCTGTGCTGAGTCTGGGCGGCCAACGAGCGCTGGAGGAGCCCTGCACTTGCCATTCCCTTCCCTATGACAGAGCTCTCACGGCTGGAGGGCTTGGCAGCGTGCAACCCACCGGCCCCTAAGCCCTCCGCAAGGACGCCTGGGGACTAGGTGCAAAGGCAAGGCAGGAGTGGAGCTGAGGCCAGGAAGGCGCCAGGAGCGTCTGCCTGTCTGGCGCAGCCTGCTCCTTCCCGGGCAGGAAGCCCAGCAGCGAGGCAAGTCTGGGCAAGGCTCGCCCAGGGCAGAGCAGCCTCACGCCAGCAACTCTGCCAGATCGGGCCTCTGAGCAGAGCTGGAGCTCTGCCGTACTGGAGGCTCACTGGGCTCCGCCCAAGGAGTGAGTGCAGACGCACGCAGCTGGGCTGCCTCCTCTTCTCCCGAGGAGGCTCGCTTCCCGCCTGCTGTGCACTAGGCTTCCAGGCGGGGGCGCCCCGCGCCTCCTACAGGTCTTGGCTCAGGGGCTGCTTCCCTTGAGCTGGGGCTGCCGGCGGGAGCCCAGACACGCAGGGGCAGGCCCCACCACCTGCACACGTCTCTGCTGGGGAGGAGAGCGCTAGGGACATGACGTCTGTCAGGCACCTTCTGGGCGCCCACGGAGTCAGCCTCCGGGAGTGTGGGGCTGCAGACCACAGCCAGGGGCCCTGGGAGCCTTGTGCTCTCCGTGCGGCGCTGAGTCTGGGCGGCCAAGCACCCGCTGGAGGAGCCCTGCACTTGCCCTCCCCTCCCCTCTAAGAGAGGCCTCACTGCTGGAGGGCTTGGCAGTGTGCAAGCCACCGGCTCCTAAGCCTTCCCCACGGACGGCTGGGGCCTAGATGCAAAGGCAAGGCAGGAGTGGAGCTGAGGCCAGGAAGGCGCCAGTGGCCTCTCCCAGCATCGCACAGCCTGCTCCTTCCTGGGCAGCAAGCCTAGCAGCGAGGCAAGCCTGGGCAAGTCTCGCCCAGGGCAGAGCAGCCTCGCGCAAGGCACTTGACTAGATCCGGCCTCTGAGCAGAGCTGGAGCTCTGCCGTACTGGAGGCACACTCGGCTCGGCCCAAGCAGGGATTGCAGCTGCACGTGGCTTGGCTCCCTCGACTCTTCCCAAGGAGGCTCGCTTCCAAGCGTACTGTGCACTTGGCTTCCAGGCAGGGACGCCCCGCGCCTCCTGCAGGTCTTGGCACAGGGGCTGCTTCCCCTGAGCGGAGGCTGTGGGCGGCAGCCCAGACACGCAGGGGCAGGCCCCAACCACCTGCACACGTCTCTGCTGGTGGGGAGAGCACTCGGGAAATGACGTCTGTCAGGCACCTTCTGGGCGCTCACGGAGTCAGCCTCCGGGTGTGTGGGGCTGCAGACCGCAGCCAGGGGCCCTGGGAGCCTGGGGCTCTCCGTGCTGTGCTGAGTCTGGGCGGCCAAGGGAGCGCTGGAGGAGCCCTGCACTTGCCATTCCCTTCCCTATGACAGAGCTCTCACGGCTGGAGGGCTTGGCAGCGTGCAACCCACCGGCCCCTAAGCCCTCCGCAAGGACGCCTGGGGACTAGGTGCAAAGGCAAGGCAGGAGTGGAGCTGAGGCCAGGAAGGCGCCAGGAGCGTCTGCCTGTCTGGCGCAGCCTGCTCCTTCCCGGGCAGGAAGCCCAGCAGCGAGGCAAGTCTGGGCAAGGCTCGCCCAGGGCAGAGCAGCCTCACGCCAGCAACTCTGCCAGATCGGGCCTCTGAGCAGAGCTGGAGCTCTGCCGTACTGGAGGCTCACTGGGCTCCGCCCAAGGAGTGAGTGCAGACGCACGCAGCTGGGCTGCCTCCTCTTCTCCCGAGGAGGCTCGCTTCCCGCCTGCTGTGCACTAGGCTTCCAGGCGGGGGCGCCCCGCGCCTCCTACAGGTCTTGGCTCAGGGGCTGCTTCCCTTGAGCTGGGGCTGCCGGCGGGAGCCCAGACACGCAGGGGCAGGCCCCACCACCTGCACACGTCTCTGCTGGGGAGGAGAGCGCTAGGGACATGACGTCTGTCAGGCACCTTCTGGGCGCCCACGGAGTCAGCCTCCGGGAGTGTGGGGCTGCAGACCACAGCCAGGGGCCCTGGGAGCCTTGTGCTCTCCGTGCGGCGCTGAGTCTGGGCGGCCAAGCACCCGCTGGAGGAGCCCTGCACTTGCCCTCCCCTCCCCTCTAAGAGAGGCCTCACTGCTGGAGGGCTTGGCAGTGTGCAAGCCACCGGCTCCTAAGCCTTCCCCACGGACGGCTGGGGCCTAGATGCAAAGGCAAGGCAGGAGTGGAGCTGAGGCCAGGAAGGCGCCAGTGGCCTCTCCCAGCATCGCACAGCCTGCTCCTTCCTGGGCAGCAAGCCTAGCAGCGAGGCAAGCCTGGGCAAGTCACGCCCAGGGCAGAGCAGCCTCGCGCAAGGCACTTGACTAGATCCGGCCTCTGAGCAGAGCTGGAGCTCTGCCGTACTGGAGGCACACTCGGCTCGGGCCAAGCAGGGATTGCAGCTGCACGTGGCTTGGCTCCCTCGACTCTTCCCAAGGAGGCTCGCTTCCAAGCGTACTGTGCACTTGGCTTCCAGGCAGGGACGCCCCGCGCCTCCTGCAGGTCTTGGCACAGGGGCTGCTTCCCCTGAGCGGAGGCTGTGGGCGGCAGCCCAGACACGCAGGGGCAGGCCCCAACCACCTGCACACGTCTCTGCTGGTGGGGAGAGCACTCGGGAAATGACGTCTGTCAGGCACCTTCTGGGCGCTCACGGAGTCAGCCTCCGGGTGTGTGGGGCTGCAGACCGCAGCCAGGGGCCCTGGGAGCCTGGGGCTCTCCGTGCTGTGCTGAGTCTGGGCGGCCAAGCGAGCGCTGGAGGAGCCCTGCACTTGCCATTCCCTTCCCTATGACAGAGCTCTCACGGCTGGAGGGCTTGGCAGCGTGCAACCCACCGGCCCCTAAGCCCTCCGCAAGGACGCCTGGGGACTAGGTGCAAAGGCAAGGCAGGAGTGGAGCTGAGGCCAGGAAGGCGCCAGGAGCGTCTGCCTGTCTGGCGCAGCCTGCTCCTTCCCGGGCAGGAAGCCCAGCAGCGAGGCAAGTCTGGGCAAGGCTCGCCCAGGGCAGAGCAGCCTCACGCCAGCAACTCTGCCAGATCGGGCCTCTGAGCAGAGCTGGAGCTCTGCCGTACTGGAGGCTCACTGGGCTCCGCCCAAGGAGTGAGTGCAGACGCACGCAGCTGGGCTGCCTCCTCTTCTCCCGAGGAGGCTCGCTTCCCGCCTGCTGTGCACTAGGCTTCCAGGCGGGGGCGCCCCGCGCCTCCTACAGGTCTTGGCTCAGGGGCTGCTTCCCTTGAGCTGGGGCTGCCGGCGGGAGCCCAGACACGCAGGGGCAGGCCCCACCACCTGCACACGTCTCTGCTGGGGAGGAGAGCGCTAGGGACATGACGTCTGTCAGGCACCTTCTGGGCGCCCACGGAGTCAGCCTCCGGGAGTGTGGGGCTGCAGACCACAGCCAGGGGCCCTGGGAGCCTTGTGCTCTCCGTGCGGCGCTGAGTCTGGGCGGCCAAGCACCCGCTGGAGGAGCCCTGCACTTGCCCTCCCCTCCCCTCTAAGAGAGGCCTCACTGCTGGAGGGCTTGGCAGTGTGCAAGCCACCGGCTCCTAAGCCTTCCCCACGGACGGCTGGGGCCTAGATGCCAAAGGCAAGGCAGGAGTGGAGCTGAGGCCAGGAAGGCGCCAGTGGCCTCTCCCAGCATCGCACAGCCTGCTCCTTCCTGGGCAGCAAGCCTAGCAGCGAGGCAAGCCTGGGCAAGTCTCGCCCAGGGCAGAGCAGCCTCGCGCAAGGCACTTGACTAGATCCGGCCTCTGAGCAGAGCTGGAGCTCTGCCGTACTGGAGGCACACTCGGCTCGGCCCAAGCAGGGATTGCAGCTGCACGTGGCTTGGCTCCCTCGACTCTTCCCAAGGAGGCTCGCTTCCACGGTACTGTGCACTTGGCTTCCAGGCAGGGACGCCCCGCGCCTCCTGCAGGTCTTGGCACAGGGGCTGCTTCCCCCTGAGCGGAGGCTGTGGCGGCAGCCCAGACACGCAGGGGCAGGCCCCAACCACCTGCACACGTCTCTGCTGGTGGGGAGAGCACTCGGGAAATGACGTCTGTCAGGCACCTTCTGGGCGCTCACGGAGTCAGCCTCCGGGGTGTGGGGGCTGCAGACCGCAGCCAGGGGCCCTGGGAGCCTGGGGCTCTCCCGTGCTGTGCTGAGTCTGGGCGGCCAAGCGAGCGCTGGAGGAGCCCTGCACTTGCCATTCCCTTCCCTATGACAGAGCTCTCACGGCTGGAGGGCGTGGCAGCGTGCAACCCACCGCCCCTAAGCCCTCCGCAAGGACGCCTGGGGACTAGGTGCAAAGGCAAGGCAGGAGTGGAGCTGAGGCCAGGAAGGCGCCAGGAGCGTCTGCCTGTCTGGCGCAGCCTGCTCCTTCCCGGGCAGGAAGCCCAGCAGCGAGGCAAGTCTGGGCAAGGCTCGCCCAGGGCAGAGCAGCCTCACGCCAGCAACTCTGCCAGATCGGGCCTCTGAGCAGAGCTGGAGCTCTGCCGTACTGGAGGCTCACTGGGCTCCGCCCAAGGAGTGAGTGCAGACGCACGCAGCTGGGGCTGCCTCCTCTTCTCCCGAGGAGGCTCGCTTCCCGCCTGCTGTGCACTAGGCTTCCAGGCGGGGGCGCCCCGCGCCCTCCTACAGGTCTTGGCTCAGGGGCTGCTTCCCTTGAGCTGGGGCTGCCGACGGGAGCCCAGACACGCAGGGGCACGCCCCACCACCTGCACACGTCTCTGCTGGGGAGGAGAGCGCTAGGGACATGACGTCTGTCAGGCACCTACTGGGCGCCCACGGAGTCAGCCCTCCGGGAGTGTGGGGCTGCAGACCACAGCCAGGGGCCTGGGAGCCTTGTGCTCTCCGTGCGGCGCTGAGTCTGGCGGCCAAGCACCCGCTGGAGGAGCCCTGCACTTGCCCTCCCCTCCCCTCTAAGAGAGGCCTCACTGCTGGAGGGCTTGGCAGTGTGCAAGCCACCGCTCCTAAGCCTTCCCCACGGACGGCTGGGGCCTAGATGCAAAGGCAAGGCAGGAGTGGAGCTGAGGCCAGGAAGGCGCCAGTGGCCTCTCCCAGCATCACACAGCCTGCTCCTTCCTGGGCAGCAAGCCTAGCAGCGAGGCAAGCCTGGGCAAGTCTCGCCCAGGGCAGAGCAGCCTCGCGCAAGGCACCTTGACTAGATCCGGCCTCTGAGCAGAGCTGGAGCTCTGCCGTACTGGAGGCACACTCGGCTCGGCCCAAGCAGGGATTGCAGCTGCACGCGGCTTGGCTCCCTCGACTCTTCCCAAGGAGGCTCGCTTCCAAGCGTACTGTGCACTTGGCTTCCAGGCAGGGACGCCCCGCGCCTCCTGCAGGTCTTGGCACAGGGGCTGCTTCCCCTGAGCGGAGGCTGTGGGCGGCTGCCCAGACACGCAGGGGCAGGCCCCAACCACCTGCACACGTCTCTGCTGGTGGGGAGAGCACTCGGGAAATGACGTCTGTCAGGCACCTTCTGGGCGCTCACGGAGTCAGCCTCCGGGGTGTGTGGGGCTGCAGACCGCAGCCAGGGGCCCTGGGCCTGGGGCTCTCCGTGCTGTGCTGAGTCTGGGCGGCCAACGAGCGCTGGAGGAGCCCTGCACTTGCCATTCCCTTCCCTATGACAGAGCTCTCACGGCTGGAGGGCTTGGCAGCGTGCAACCCACCGGCCCCTAAGCCTCGCCAAGGACGCCTGGGGACTAGGTGCAAAGGCAAGGCAGGAGTGGAGCTGAGGCCCAGGAAGGCGCCAGGAGCGTCTGCCTGTCTGGCGCAGCCTGCTCCTTCCCGGGCAGGAAGCCCAGCAGCGAGGCAAGTCTGGGCAAGGCTCGCCCAGGGCAGAGCAGCCTCACGCCAGCAACTCTGCCAGATCGGGCCTCTGAGCAGAGCTGGAGCTCTGCCGTACTGGAGGCTCACTGGGCTCCGCCCAAGGAGTGAGTGCAGACGCACGCAGCTGGCTGCCTCCTCTTCTCCCCGAGGAGGCTGCCTTCCCGCCTGCTGTGCACTAGGCTTCCAGGCGGGGGCGCCCCGCGCCTCCTACAGGTCTTGGCTCAGGGGCTGCTTCCCTGGAGCTGGGGCTGCCGGCGGGAGCCCAGACACGGCAGGGGCAGGCCCCACCACCTGCACACGTCTCTGCTGGGGAGGAGAGCGCTAGGGACATGACGTCTGTCAGGCACCTTCTGGGCGCCCACGGAGTCAGCCTCCGGGAGTGTGGGCTGCAGACCACAGCCAGGGGCCCTGGGAGCCTTGTGCTCTCCGTGCGGCGCTGAGTCTGGGCGGCCAAGCACCCCGCTGGAGGAGCCCTGCACTTGCCCTCCCCTCCCCTCTAAGAGAGGCCTCACTGCTGGAGGGCTTGGCAGTGTGCAAGCCACCGGCTCCTAAGCCTTCCCCACGGACGGCTGGGGCCTAGATGCAAAGGCAAGGGCAGGAGTGGAGCTGAGGCCAGGAAGGCGCCAGTGCCTCTCCCAGCATCACACAGCCTGCTCCTTCCTGGGCAGCAAGCCTAGCAGCGAGGCAAGCCTGGGCAAGTCTCGCCCAGGGCAGAGCAGCCTCGCGCAAGGCACTTGACTAGATCCGCGCTCTGAGCAGAGCTGGAGCTCTGCCGTACTGGAGGCACACTCGGCTCGGCCCAAGCAGGGATTGCAGCTGCACGCGGCTTGGCTCCCTCGACTCTTCCCAAGGAGGCTCGCTTCCAAGCGTACTGTGCACTTGGCTTCCAGGCAGGGACGCCCCGCGCCTCCTGCAGGTCTTGGCACAGGGGCTGCTTCCCCTGAGCAGAGGCTGTGGGCGGCTGCCCAGACACGCAGGGGCAGGCCCCAACCACCTGCACACGTCTCTGCTGGTGGGGAGAGCACTCGGGAAATGACGTCTGTCAGGCACCTTCTGGGCGCTCACGGAGTCAGCCTCCGGGTGTGTGGGGCTGCAGACCGCAGCCAGGGGCCCTGGGAGCCTGGGGCTCTCCGTGCTGTGCTGAGTCTGGCGGCCAAGCGAGCGCTGGAGGAGCCCTGCACTTGCCATTCCCTTCCCTATGACAGAGCTCTCACGGCTGGAGGGCTTGGCAGCGTGCAACCCACCGGCCCCTAAGCCCTCCGCAAGGACGCCTGGGGACTAGGTGCAAAGGCAAGGCAAGGCAGGAGTGGAGCTGAGGCCAGGAAGGCGCCAGGAGCGTCTGCCTGTCTGGCGCAGCCTGCTCCTTCCCGGGCAGGAAGCCTAGCAGCGAGGCAAGTCTGGGCGAGGCTCGCCCAGGGCAGAGCAGCCTCACGCCAGCAACTCTGCCAGATCGGGCCTCTGAGCAGAGCTGGAGCTCTGCCGTACTGGAGGCTCACTGGGCTCCGCCCAAGGAGTGATTGCAGACGCACGCAGCTGGGCTGCCTCCTCTTCTCCCGAGGAGGCTCGCTTCCCGCGTGCTGTGCACCAGGCTTCCAGGCGGGGGCGCCCCGCGCCTCCTACAGGTCTTGGCTCAGGGGCTGCTTCCCTGGAGCTGGGGCTGCCGGCGGGAGCCCAGACACGCAGGGGCAGGCCCCACCACCTGCACACGTCTCTGCTGGGGAGCAGAGCGCTAGGGACATGACGTCTGTCAGGCACCTTCTGGGCGCCCACGGAGTCAGCCTCCGGGAGTGTGGGGCTGCAGACCACAGCCAGGGGACCTGGGAGCCTTGTGCTCTCCGTGCGGCGCTGAGTCTGGGCGGCCAAGCAACCGCTGGTGGAGCCCTGCACTTGCCCTCCCCTCCCCTCTACGAGAGGCCTCACTGCTGGAGGGCTTGGCAGTGTGCAAGCCACCGGCTCCTAAGCCTTCCCCAAGGACGCCCGGGGCCTAGATGCAAAGGCAAGGCAGGAGTGGAGCTGAGGCCAGGAAGGCGCCAGTGGCCTCTCCCAGCATCGCACAACCTGCTCCTTCCTGGGCAGCAAGCCTAGCAGCGAGGCAAGCGTGGGCAAGTCTCGCCCAGGGCAGAGCAGCCTCGCGCAAGGCACTTGACTAGATCCGGCCTCTGAGCAGAGCTGGAGCTCTGCCGTCCTGGAGGCACACTCGGCTCGGCCCAAGCAGGGATTGCAGCTGCACGCGTCTTGGCTCCCTCGACTCTTCCCAAGGAGGCTCGCTTCCAAGCGGACCGTGCACTTGGCTTCCAGGCAGGGACGCCCCGCGCCTCCTGCAGGTCTTGGCACAGGGGCTGCTTCCCCTGAGCGGAGGCTGTGGGCGGCAGCCCAGACACGCAGGGGCAGGCCCCAACCACCTGCACACGTCTCTGCTGGTTGGGAGAGCACTAGGGAAATGACGTCTGTCAGGCACCTTCTGGGCGCTCACGGAGTCAGCCTCCGGGTGTGTGGGGCTGCAGACCACAGCCAGGGGCCCTGGGAAGCCTGGTGCTCTCCGTGCTGTGCTGAGTCTGGGCGCCCAAGCGAGCGCTGGAGGAGCCCTGCACTTGCCATTCCCTTCCCTATGACAGAGCTCTCACGGCTGGAGGGCTTGGCAGCGGGCACCCCACCGGCCCCTAAGCCCTCCGCAAGGACGCCTGGGGACTAGGTGCAAAGGCAAGGCAGGAGTGGAGCTGAGGCCAGGAAGGCGCCAGGAGCGTCTGCCTGTCTGGCGCAGCCTGCTCCTTCCCGGGCAGGAAGCCTAGCAGCGAGGCAAGTCTGGGCGAGGCTCGCCCAGGGCAGAGCAGCCTCACGCCAGCAACTCTGCCAGATCGGGCCTCTGAGCAGAGCTGGAGCTCTGCCGTACTGGAGGCTCACTGGGCTCCGCCCAAGGAGTGATTGCAGACGCACGCAGCTGGGCTGCCTCCTCTTCTCCCGAGGAGGCTCGCTTCCCGCGTGCTGTGCACCAGGCTTCCAGGCGGGGGCGCCCCGCGCCTCCTACAGGTCTTGGCTCAGGGGCTGCTTCCCTGGAGCTGGGGCTGCCGGCGGGAGCCCAGACACGCAGGGGCAGGCCCCACCACCTGCACACGTCTCTGCTGGGGAGCAGAGCGCTAGGGACATGACGTCTGTCAGGCACCTTCTGGGCGCCCACGGAGTCAGCCTCCGGGAGTGTGGGGCTGCAGACCACAGCCAGGGGACCTGGGAGCCTTGTGCTCTCCGTGCGGCGCTGAGTCTGGGCGGCCAAGCAACCGCTGGTGGAGCCCTGCACTTGCCCTCCCCTCCCCTCTACGAGAGGCCTCACTGCTGGAGGGCTTGGCAGTGTGCAAGCCACCGGCTCCTAAGCCTTCCCCAAGGACGCCCGGGGCCTAGATGCAAAGGCAAGGCAGGAGTGGAGCTGAGGCCAGGAAGGCGCCAGTGGCCTCTCCCAGCATCGCACAACCTGCTCCTTCCTGGGCAGCAAGCCTAGCAGCGAGGCAAGCGTGGGCAAGTCTCGCCCAGGGCAGAGCAGCCTCGCGCAAGGCACTTGACTAGATCCGGCCTCTGAGCAGAGCTGGAGCTCTGCCGTCCTGGAGGCACACTCGGCTCGGCCCAAGCAGGGATTGCAGCTGCACGCGTCTTGGCTCCCTCGACTCTTCCCAAGGAGGCTCGCTTCCAAGCGGACCGTGCACTTGGCTTCCAGGCAGGGACGCCCCGCGCCTCCTGCAGGTCTTGGCACAGGGGCTGCTTCCCCTGAGCGGAGGCTGTGGGCGGCAGCCCAGACACGCAGGGGCAGGCCCCAACCACCTGCACACGTCTCTGCTGGTTGGGAGAGCACTAGGGAAATGACGTCTGTCAGGCACCTTCTGGGCGCTCACGGAGTCAGCCTCCGGGTGTGTGGGGCTGCAGACCACAGCCAGGGGCCCTGGGAAGCCTGGTGCTCTCCGTGCTGTGCTGAGTCTGGGCGCCCAAGCGAGCGCTGGAGGAGCCCTGCACTTGCCATTCCCTTCCCTATGACAGAGCTCTCACGGCTGGAGGGCTTGGCAGCGGGCACCCCACCGGCCCCTAAGCCCTCCGCAAGGACGCCTGGGGACTAGGTGCAAAGGCAAGGCAGGAGTGGAGCTGAGGCCAGGAAGGCGCCAGGAGCGTCTGCCTGTCTGGCGCAGCCTGCTCCTTCCCGGGCAGGAAGCCTAGCAGCGAGGCAAGTCTGGGCGAGGCTCGCCCAGGGCAGAGCAGCCTCACGCCAGCAACTCTGCCAGATCGGGCCTCTGAGCAGAGCTGGAGCTCTGCCGTACTGGAGGCTCACTGGGCTCCGCCCAAGGAGTGATTGCAGACGCACGCAGCTGGGCTGCCTCCTCTTCTCCCGAGGAGGCTCGCTTCCCGCGTGCTGTGCACTAGGTTTCCAGGCGGGGGCGCCCCGCGCCTCCTACAGGTCTTGCCTCAGGGGCTGCTTCCCTGGAGCTGGGGCTGCCGGCGGGAGCCCAGACACGCAGGGGCAGGCCCCACCACCTGCACACGTCTCTGCTGGGGAGCAGAGCGCTAGGGACATGACGTCTGTCAGGCACCTTCTGGGCGCCCACGGAGTCAGCCTCCGGGAGTGTGGGGCTGCAGACCACAGCCAGGGGACCTGGGAGCCTTGTGCTCTCCGTGCGGCGCTGAGTCTGGGCGGCCAAGCAACCGCTGGTGGAGCCCTGCACTTGCCCTCCCCTCCCCTCTACGAGAGGCCTCACTGCTGGAGGGCTTGGCAGTGTGCAAGCCACCGGCTCCTAAGCCTTCCCCAAGGACGCCCGGGGCCTAGATGCAAAGGCAAGGCAGGAGTGGAGCTGAGGCCAGGAAGGCGCCAGTGGCCTCTCCCAGCATCGCACAACCTGCTCCTTCCTGGGCAGCAAGCCTAGCAGCGAGGCAAGCGTGGGCAAGTCTCGCCCAGGGCAGAGCAGCCTCGCGCAAGGCACTTGACTAGATCCGGCCTCTGAGCAGAGCTGGAGCTCTGCCGTCCTGGAGGCACACTCGGCTCGGCCCAAGCAGGGATTGCAGCTGCACGCGTCTTGGCTCCCTCGACTCTTCCCAAGGAGGCTCGCTTCCAAGCGGACCGTGCACTTGGCTTCCAGGCAGGGACGCCCCGCGCCTCCTGCAGGTCTTGGCACAGGGGCTGCTTCCCCTGAGCGGAGGCTGTGGGCGGCAGCCCAGACACGCAGGGGCAGGCCCCAACCACCTGCACACGTCTCTGCTGGTTGGGAGAGCACTAGGGAAATGACGTCTGTCAGGCACCTTCTGGGCGCTCACGGAGTCAGCCTCCGGGTGTGTGGGGCTGCAGACCACAGCCAGGGGCCCTGGGAAGCCTGGTGCTCTCCGTGCTGTGCTGAGTCTGGGCGCCCAAGCGAGCGCTGGAGGAGCCCTGCACTTGCCATTCCCTTCCCTATGACAGAGCTCTCACGGCTGGAGGGCTTGGCAGCGGGCACCCCACCGGCCCCTAAGCCCTCCGCAAGGACGCCTGGGGACTAGGTGCAAAGGCAAGGCAGGAGTGGAGCTGAGGCCAGGAAGGCGCCAGGAGCGTCTGCCTGTCTGGCGCAGCCTGCTCCTTCCCGGGCAGGAAGCCTAGCAGCGAGGCAAGTCTGGGCGAGGCTCGCCCAGGGCAGAGCAGCCTCACGCCAGCAACTCTGCCAGATCGGGCCTCTGAGCAGAGCTGGAGCTCTGCCGTACTGGAGGCTCACTGGGCTCCGCCCAAGGAGTGATTGCAGACGCACGCAGCTGGGCTGCCTCCTCTTCTCCCGAGGAGGCTCGCTTCCCGCGTGCTGTGCACTAGGTTTCCAGGCGGGGGCGCCCCGCGCCTCCTACAGGTCTTGCCTCAGGGGCTGCTTCCCTGGAGCTGGGGCTGCCGGCGGGAGCCCAGACACGCAGGGGCAGGCCCCACCACCTGCACACGTCTCTGCTGGGGAGCAGAGCGCTAGGGACATGACGTCTGTCAGGCACCTTCTGGGCGCCCACGGAGTCAGCCTCCGGGAGTGTGGGGCTGCAGACCACAGCCAGGGGACCTGGGAGCCTTGTGCTCTCCGTGCGGCGCTGAGTCTGGGCGGCCAAGCAACCGCTGGTGGAGCCCTGCACTTGCCCTCCCCTCCCCTCTACGAGAGGCCTCACTGCTGGAGGGCTTGGCAGTGTGCAAGCCACCGGCTCCTAAGCCTTCCCCAAGGACGCCCGGGGCCTAGATGCAAAGGCAAGGCAGGAGTGGAGCTGAGGCCAGGAAGGCGCCAGTGGCCTCTCCCAGCATCGCACAACCTGCTCCTTCCTGGGCAGCAAGCCTAGCAGCGAGGCAAGCGTGGGCAAGTCTCGCCCAGGGCAGAGCAGCCTCGCGCAAGGCACTTGACTAGATCCGGCCTCTGAGCAGAGCTGGAGCTCTGCCGTCCTGGAGGCACACTCGGCTCGGCCCAAGCAGGGATTGCAGCTGCACGCGTCTTGGCTCCCTCGACTCTTCCCAAGGAGGCTCGCTTCCAAGCGGACCGTGCACTTGGCTTCCAGGCAGGGACGCCCCGCGCCTCCTGCAGGTCTTGGCACAGGGGCTGCTTCCCCTGAGCGGAGGCTGTGGGCGGCAGCCCAGACACGCAGGGGCAGGCCCCAACCACCTGCACACGTCTCTGCTGGTTGGGAGAGCACTAGGGAAATGACGTCTGTCAGGCACCTTCTGGGCGCTCACGGAGTCAGCCTCCGGGTGTGTGGGGCTGCAGACCACAGCCAGGGGCCCTGGGAAGCCTGGTGCTCTCCGTGCTGTGCTGAGTCTGGGCGCCCAAGCGAGCGCTGGAGGAGCCCTGCACTTGCCATTCCCTTCCCTATGACAGAGCTCTCACGGCTGGAGGGCTTGGCAGCGGGCACCCCACCGGCCCCTAAGCCCTCCGCAAGGACGCCTGGGGACTAGGTGCAAAGGCAAGGCAGGAGTGGAGCTGAGGCCAGGAAGGCGCCAGGAGCGTCTGCCTGTCTGGCGCAGCCTGCTCCTTCCCGGGCAGGAAGCCTAGCAGCGAGGCAAGTCTGGGCGAGGCTCGCCCAGGGCAGAGCAGCCTCACGCCAGCAACTCTGCCAGATCGGGCCTCTGAGCAGAGCTGGAGCTCTGCCGTACTGGAGGCTCACTGGGCTCCGCCCAAGGAGTGATTGCAGACGCACGCAGCTGGGCTGCCTCCTCTTCTCCCGAGGAGGCTCGCTTCCCGCGTGCTGTGCACTAGGTTTCCAGGCGGGGGCGCCCCGCGCCTCCTACAGGTCTTGCCTCAGGGGCTGCTTCCCTGGAGCTGGGGCTGCCGGCGGGAGCCCAGACACGCAGGGGCAGGCCCCACCACCTGCACACGTCTCTGCTGGGGAGCAGAGCGCTAGGGACATGACGTCTGTCAGGCACCTTCTGGGCGCCCACGGAGTCAGCCTCCGGGAGTGTGGGGCTGCAGACCACAGCCAGGGGACCTGGGAGCCTTGTGCTCTCCGTGCGGCGCTGAGTCTGGGCGGCCAAGCAACCGCTGGTGGAGCCCTGCACTTGCCCTCCCCTCCCCTCTACGAGAGGCCTCACTGCTGGAGGGCTTGGCAGTGTGCAAGCCACCGGCTCCTAAGCCTTCCCCAAGGACGCCCGGGGCCTAGATGCAAAGGCAAGGCAGGAGTGGAGCTGAGGCCAGGAAGGCGCCAGTGGCCTCTCCCAGCATCGCACAACCTGCTCCTTCCTGGGCAGCAAGCCTAGCAGCGAGGCAAGCGTGGGCAAGTCTCGCCCAGGGCAGAGCAGCCTCGCGCAAGGCACTTGACTAGATCCGGCCTCTGAGCAGAGCTGGAGCTCTGCCGTCCTGGAGGCACACTCGGCTCGGCCCAAGCAGGGATTGCAGCTGCACGCGTCTTGGCTCCCTCGACTCTTCCCAAGGAGGCTCGCTTCCAAGCGGACCGTGCACTTGGCTTCCAGGCAGGGACGCCCCGCGCCTCCTGCAGGTCTTGGCACAGGGGCTGCTTCCCCTGAGCGGAGGCTGTGGGCGGCAGCCCAGACACGCAGGGGCAGGCCCCAACCACCTGCACACGTCTCTGCTGGTGGGGAGAGCACTAGGGAAATGACGTCTGTCAGGCACCTTCTGGGCGCTCACGGAGTCAGCCTCCGGGTGTGTGGGGCTGCAGACCACAGCCAGGGGCCCTGGGAAGCCTGGTGCTCTCCGTGCTGTGCTGAGTCTGGGCGCCCAAGCGAGCGCTGGAGGAGCCCTGCACTTGCCATTCCCTTCCCTATGACAGAGCTCTCACGGCTGGAGGGCTTGGCAGCGGGCACCCCACCGGCCCCTAAGCCCTCCGCAAGGACGCCTGGGGACTAGGTGCAAAGGCAAGGCAGGAGTGGAGCTGAGGCCAGGAAGGCGCCAGGAGCGTCTGCCTGTCTGGCGCAGCCTGCTCCTTCCCGGGCAGGAAGCCTAGCAGCGAGGCAAGTCTGGGCGAGGCTCGCCCAGGGCAGAGCAGCCTCACGCCAGCAACTCTGCCAGATCGGGCCTCTGAGCAGAGCTGGAGCTCTGCCGTACTGGAGGCTCACTGGGCTCCGCCCAAGGAGTGAGTGCAGACGCACGCAGCTGGGCTGCCTCCTCTTCTCCCGAGGAGGCTCGCTTCCCGCGTGCTGTGCACCAGGCTTCCAGGCGGGGGCGCCCCGCGCCTCCTACAGGTCTTGGCTCAGGGGCTGCTTCCCTGGAGCTGGGGCTGCCGGCGGGAGTCCAGACACGCAGGGGCAGGCCCCACCACCTGCACACGTCTCTGCTGGGGAGCAGAGCGCTAGGGACATGACGTCTGTCAGGCACCTTCTGGGCGCCCACGGAGTCAGCCTCCGGGAGTGTGGGGCTGCAGACCACAGCCAGGGGACCTGGGAGCCTTGTGCTCTCCGTGCGGCGCTGAGTCTGGGCGGCCAAGCAACCGCTGGTGGAGCCCTGCACTTGCCCTCCCCTCCCCTCTACGAGAGGCCTCACTGCTGGAGGGCTTGGCAGTGTGCAAGCCACCGGCTCCTAAGCCTTCCCCAAGGACGCCCGGGGCCTAGATGCAAAGGCAAGGCAGGAGTGGAGCTGAGGCCAGGAAGGCGCCAGTGGCCTCTCCCAGCATCGCACAACCTGCTCCTTCCTGGGCAGCAAGCCTAGCAGCGAGGCAAGCGTGGGCAAGTCTCGCCCAGGGCAGAGCAGCCTCGCGCAAGGCACTTGACTAGATCCGGCCTCTGAGCAGAGCTGGAGCTCTGCCGTCCTGGAGGCACACTCGGCTCGGCCCAAGCAGGGATTGCAGCTGCACGCGTCTTGGCTCCCTCGACTCTTCCCAAGGAGGCTCGCTTCCAAGCGGACCGTGCACTTGGCTTCCAGGCAGGGACGCCCCGCGCCTCCTGCAGGTCTTGGCACAGGGGCTGCTTCCCCTGAGCGGAGGCTGTGGGCGGCAGCCCAGACACGCAGGGGCAGGCCCCAACCACCTGCACACGTCTCTGCTGGTTGGGAGAGCACTAGGGAAATGACGTCTGTCAGGCACCTTCTGGGCGCTCACGGAGTCAGCCTCCGGGTGTGTGGGGCTGCAGACCACAGCCAGGGGCCCTGGGAAGCCTGGTGCTCTCCGTGCTGTGCTGAGTCTGGGCGCCCAAGCGAGCGCTGGAGGAGCCCTGCACTTGCCATTCCCTTCCCTATGACAGAGCTCTCACGGCTGGAGGGCTTGGCAGCGGGCACCCCACCGGCCCCTAAGCCCTCCGCAAGGACGCCTGGGGACTAGGTGCAAAGGCAAGGCAGGAGTGGAGCTGAGGCCAGGAAGGCGCCAGGAGCGTCTGCCTGTCTGGCGCAGCCTGCTCCTTCCCGGGCAGGAAGCCTAGCAGCGAGGCAAGTCTGGGCGAGGCTCGCCCAGGGCAGAGCAGCCTCACGCCAGCAACTCTGCCAGATCGGGCCTCTGAGCAGAGCTGGAGCTCTGCCGTACTGGAGGCTCACTGGGCTCCGCCCAAGGAGTGATTGCAGACGCACGCAGCTGGGCTGCCTCCTCTTCTCCCGAGGAGGCTCGCTTCCCGCGTGCTGTGCACTAGGTTTCCAGGCGGGGGCGCCCCGCGCCTCCTACAGGTCTTGCCTCAGGGGCTGCTTCCCTGGAGCTGGGGCTGCCGGCGGGAGCCCAGACACGCAGGGGCAGGCCCCACCACCTGCACACGTCTCTGCTGGGGAGCAGAGCGCTAGGGACATGACGTCTGTCAGGCACCTTCTGGGCGCCCACGGAGTCAGCCTCCGGGAGTGTGGGGCTGCAGACCACAGCCAGGGGACCTGGGAGCCTTGTGCTCTCCGTGCGGCGCTGAGTCTGGGCGGCCAAGCAACCGCTGGTGGAGCCCTGCACTTGCCCTCCCCTCCCCTCTACGAGAGGCCTCACTGCTGGAGGGCTTGGCAGTGTGCAAGCCACCGGCTCCTAAGCCTTCCCCAAGGACGCCCGGGGCCTAGATGCAAAGGCAAGGCAGGAGTGGAGCTGAGGCCAGGAAGGCGCCAGTGGCCTCTCCCAGCATCGCACAACCTGCTCCTTCCTGGGCAGCAAGCCTAGCAGCGAGGCAAGCGTGGGCAAGTCTCGCCCAGGGCAGAGCAGCCTCGCGCAAGGCACTTGACTAGATCCGGCCTCTGAGCAGAGCTGGAGCTCTGCCGTCCTGGAGGCACACTCGGCTCGGCCCAAGCAGGGATTGCAGCTGCACGCGTCTTGGCTCCCTCGACTCTTCCCAAGGAGGCTCGCTTCCAAGCGGACCGTGCACTTGGCTTCCAGGCAGGGACGCCCCGCGCCTCCTGCAGGTCTTGGCACAGGGGCTGCTTCCCCTGAGCGGAGGCTGTGGGCGGCAGCCCAGACACGCAGGGGCAGGCCCCAACCACCTGCACACGTCTCTGCTGGTTGGGAGAGCACTAGGGAAATGACGTCTGTCAGGCACCTTCTGGGCGCTCACGGAGTCAGCCTCCGGGTGTGTGGGGCTGCAGACCACAGCCAGGGGCCCTGGGAAGCCTGGTGCTCTCCGTGCTGTGCTGAGTCTGGGCGCCCAAGCGAGCGCTGGAGGAGCCCTGCACTTGCCATTCCCTTCCCTATGACAGAGCTCTCACGGCTGGAGGGCTTGGCAGCGGGCACCCCACCGGCCCCTAAGCCCTCCGCAAGGACGCCTGGGGACTAGGTGCAAAGGCAAGGCAGGAGTGGAGCTGAGGCCAGGAAGGCGCCAGGAGCGTCTGCCTGTCTGGCGCAGCCTGCTCCTTCCCGGGCAGGAAGCCTAGCAGCGAGGCAAGTCTGGGCGAGGCTCGCCCAGGGCAGAGCAGCCTCACGCCAGCAACTCTGCCAGATCGGGCCTCTGAGCAGAGCTGGAGCTCTGCCGTACTGGAGGCTCACTGGGCTCCGCCCAAGGAGTGAGTGCAGATGCACGCAGCTGGGCTGCCTCCTCTTCTCCCGAGGAGGCTCGCTTCCCGCGTGCTGTGCACCAGGCTTCCAGGCGGGGGCGCCCCGCGCCTCCTACAGGTCTTGGCTCAGGGGCTGCTTCCCTGGAGCTGGGGCTGCCGGCGGGAGCCCAGACACGCAGGGGCAGGCCCCACCACCTGCACACGTCTCTGCTGGGGAGCAGAGCGCTAGGGACATGACGTCTGTCAGGCACCTTCTGGGCGCCCACGGAGTCAGCCTCCGGGAGTGTGGGGCTGCAGACCACAGCCAGGGGACCTGGGAGCCTTGTGCTCTCCGTGCGGCGCTGAGTCTGGGCGGCCAAGCAACCGCTGGTGGAGCCCTGCACTTGCCCTCCCCTCCCCTCTACGAGAGGCCTCACTGCTGGAGGGCTTGGCAGTGTGCAAGCCACCGGCTCCTAAGCCTTCCCCAAGGACGCCCGGGGCCTAGATGCAAAGGCAAGGCAGGAGTGGAGCTGAGGCCAGGAAGGCGCCAGTGGCCTCTCCCAGCATCGCACAACCTGCTCCTTCCTGGGCAGCAAGCCTAGCAGCGAGGCAAGCGTGGGCAAGTCTCGCCCAGGGCAGAGCAGCCTCGCGCAAGGCACTTGACTAGATCCGGCCTCTGAGCAGAGCTGGAGCTCTGCCGTCCTGGAGGCACACTCGGCTCGGCCCAAGCAGGGATTGCAGCTGCACGCGTCTTGGCTCCCTCGACTCTTCCCAAGGAGGCTCGCTTCCAAGCGGACCGTGCACTTGGCTTCCAGGCAGGGACGCCCCGCGCCTCCTGCAGGTCTTGGCACAGGGGCTGCTTCCCCTGAGCGGAGGCTGTGGGCGGCAGCCCAGACACGCAGGGGCAGGCCCCAACCACCTGCACACGTCTCTGCTGGTTGGGAGAGCACTAGGGAAATGACGTCTGTCAGGCACCTTCTGGGCGCTCACGGAGTCAGCCTCCGGGTGTGTGGGGCTGCAGACCACAGCCAGGGGCCCTGGGAAGCCTGGTGCTCTCCGTGCTCTGCTGAGTCTGGGCGCCCAAGCGAGCGCTGGAGGAGCCCTGCACTTGCCATTCCCTTCCCTATGACAGAGCTCTCACGGCTGGAGGGCTTGGCAGCGGGCACCCCACCGGCCCCTAAGCCCTCCGCAAGGACGCCTGGGGACTAGGTGCAAAGGCAAGGCAGGAGTGGAGCTGAGGCCAGGAAGGCGCCAGGAGCGTCTGCCTGTTTGGCGCAGCCTGCTCCTTCCCGGGCAGGAAGCCTAGCAGCGAGGCAAGTCTGGGCGAGGCTCGCCCAGGGCAGAGCAGCCTCACGCCAGCAACTCTGCCAGATCGGGCCTCTGAGCAGAGCTGGAGCTCTGCCGTACTGGAGGCTCACTGGGCTCCGCCCAAGGAGTGATTGCAGACGCACGCAGCTGGGCTGCCTCCTCTTCTCCCGAGGAGGCTCGCTTCCCGCGTGCTGTGCACCAGGCTTCCAGGCGGGGGCGCCCCGCGCCTCCTACAGGTCTTGGCTCAGGGGCTGCTTCCCTGGAGCTGGGGCTGCCGGCGGGAGCCCAGACACGCAGGGGCAGGCCCCACCACCTGCACACGTCTCTGCTGGGGAGCAGAGCGCTAGGGACATGACGTCTGTCAGGCACCTTCTGGGCGCCCACGGAGTCAGCCTCCGGGAGTGTGGGGCTGCAGACCACAGCCAGGGGACCTGGGAGCCTTGTGCTCTCCGTGCGGCGCTGAGTCTGGGCGGCCAAGCAACCGCTGGTGGAGCCCTGCACTTGCCCTCCCCTCCCCTCTACGAGAGGCCTCACTGCTGGAGGGCTTGGCAGTGTGCAAGCCACCGGCTCCTAAGCCTTCCCCAAGGACGCCCGGGGCCTAGATGCAAAGGCAAGGCAGGAGTGGAGCTGAGGCCAGGAAGGCGCCAGTGGCCTCTCCCAGCATCGCACAACCTGCTCCTTCCTGGGCAGCAAGCCTAGCAGCGAGGCAAGCGTGGGCAAGTCTCGCCCAGGGCAGAGCAGCCTCGCGCAAGGCACTTGACTAGATCCGGCCTCTGAGCAGAGCTGGAGCTCTGCCGTCCTGGAGGCACACTCGGCTCGGCCCAAGCAGGGATTGCAGCTGCACGCGTCTTGGCTCCCTCGACTCTTCCCAAGGAGGCTCGCTTCCAAGCGGACCGTGCACTTGGCTTCCAGGCAGGGACGCCCCGCGCCTCCTGCAGGTCTTGGCACAGGGGCTGCTTCCCCTGAGCGGAGGCTGTGGGCGGCAGCCCAGACACGCAGGGGCAGGCCCCAACCACCTGCACACGTCTCTGCTGGTTGGGAGAGCACTAGGGAAATGACGTCTGTCAGGCACCTTCTGGGCGCTCACGGAGTCAGCCTCCGGGTGTGTGGGGCTGCAGACCACAGCCAGGGGCCCTGGGAAGCCTGGTGCTCTCCGTGCTGTGCTGAGTCTGGGCGCCCAAGCGAGCGCTGGAGGAGCCCTGCACTTGCCATTCCCTTCCCTATGACAGAGCTCTCACGGCTGGAGGGCTTGGCAGCGGGCACCCCACCGGCCCCTAAGCCCTCCGCAAGGACGCCTGGGGACTAGGTGCAAAGGCAAGGCAGGAGTGGAGCTGAGGCCAGGAAGGCGCCAGGAGCGTCTGCCTGTCTGGCGCAGCCTGCTCCTTCCCGGGCAGGAAGCCTAGCAGCGAGGCAAGTCTGGGCGAGGCTCGCCCAGGGCAGAGCAGCCTCACGCCAGCAACTCTGCCAGATCGGGCCTCTGAGCAGAGCTGGAGCTCTGCCGTACTGGAGGCTCACTGGGCTCCGCCCAAGGAGTGATTGCAGACGCACGCAGCTGGGCTGCCTCCTCTTCTCCCGAGGAGGCTCGCTTCCCGCGTGCTGTGCACTAGGTTTCCAGGCGGGGGCGCCCCGCGCCTCCTACAGGTCTTGCCTCAGGGGCTGCTTCCCTGGAGCTGGGGCTGCCGGCGGGAGCCCAGACACGCAGGGGCAGGCCCCACCACCTGCACACGTCTCTGCTGGGGAGCAGAGCGCTAGGGACATGACGTCTGTCAGGCACCTTCTGGGCGCCCACGGAGTCAGCCTCCGGGAGTGTGGGGCTGCAGACCACAGCCAGGGGACCTGGGAGCCTTGTGCTCTCCGTGCGGCGCTGAGTCTGGGCGGCCAAGCAACCGCTGGTGGAGCCCTGCACTTGCCCTCCCCTCCCCTCTACGAGAGGCCTCACTGCTGGAGGGCTTGGCAGTGTGCAAGCCACCGGCTCCTAAGCCTTCCCCAAGGACGCCCGGGGCCTAGATGCAAAGGCAAGGCAGGAGTGGAGCTGAGGCCAGGAAGGCGCCAGTGGCCTCTCCCAGCATCGCACAACCTGCTCCTTCCTGGGCAGCAAGCCTAGCAGCGAGGCAAGCGTGGGCAAGTCTCGCCCAGGGCAGAGCAGCCTCGCGCAAGGCACTTGACTAGATCCGCCCTCTGAGCAGAGCTGGAGCTCTGCCGTCCTGGAGGCACACTCGGCTCGGCCCAAGCAGGGATTGCAGCTGCACGCGTCTTGGCTCCCTCGACTCTTCCCAAGGAGGCTCGCTTCCAAGCGGACCGTGCACTTGGCTTCCAGGCAGGGACGCCCCGCGCCTCCTGCAGGTCTTGGCACAGGGGCTGCTTCCCCTGAGCGGAGGCTGTGGGCGGCAGCCCAGACACGCAGGGGCAGGCCCCAACCACCTGCACACGTCTCTGCTGGTTGGGAGAGCACTAGGGAAATGACGTCTGTCAGGCACCTTCTGGGCGCTCACGGAGTCAGCCTCCGGGTGTGTGGGGCTGCAGACCACAGCCAGGGGCCCTGGGAAGCCTGGTGCTCTCCGTGCTGTGCTGAGTCTGGGCGCCCAAGCGAGCGCTGGAGGAGCCCTGCACTTGCCATTCCCTTCCCTATGACAGAGCTCTCACGGCTGGAGGGCTTGGCAGCGGGCACCCCACCGGCCCCTAAGCCCTCCGCAAGGACGCCTGGGGACTAGGTGCAAAGGCAAGGCAGGAGTGGAGCTGAGGCCAGGAAGGCGCCAGGAGTGTCTGCCTGTCTGGCGCAGCCTGCTCCTTCCCGGGCAGGAAGCCTAGCAGCGAGGCAAGTCTGGGCGAGGCTCGCCCAGGGCAGAGCAGCCTCACGCCAGCAACTCTGCCAGATCGGGCCTCTGAGCAGAGCTGGAGCTCTGCCGTACTGGAGGCTCACTGGGCTCCGCCCAAGGAGTGAGTGCAGACGCACGCAGCTGGGCTGCCTCCTCTTCTCCCGAGGAGGCTCGCTTCCCGCGTGCTGTGCACCAGGCTTCCAGGCGGGGGCGCCCCGCGCCTCCTACAGGTCTTGGCTCAGGGGCTGCTTCCCTGGAGCTGGGGCTGCCGGCGGGAGCCCAGACACGCAGGGGCAGGCCCCACCACCTGCACACGTCTCTGCTGGGGAGCAGAGCGCTAGGGACATGACGTCTGTCAGGCACCTTCTGGGCGCCCACGGAGTCAGCCTCCGGGAGTGTGGGGCTGCAGACCACAGCCAGGGGACCTGGGAGCCTTGTGCTCTCCGTGCGGCGCTGAGTCTGGGCGGCCAAGCAACCGCTGGTGGAGCCCTGCACTTGCCCTCCCCTCCCCTCTACGAGAGGCCTCACTGCTGGAGGGCTTGGCAGTGTGCAAGCCACCGGCTCCTAAGCCTTCCCCAAGGACGCCCGGGGCCTAGATGCAAAGGCAAGGCAGGAGTGGAGCTGAGGCCAGGAAGGCGCCAGTGGCCTCTCCCAGCATCGCACAACCTGCTCCTTCCTGGGCAGCAAGCCTAGCAGCGAGGCAAGCGTGGGCAAGTCTCGCCCAGGGCAGAGCAGCCTCGCGCAAGGCACTTGACTAGATCCGGCCTCTGAGCAGAGCTGGAGCTCTGCCGTCCTGGAGGCACACTCGGCTCGGCCCAAGCAGGGATTGCAGCTGCACGCGTCTTGGCTCCCTCGACTCTTCCCAAGGAGGCTCGCTTCCAAGCGGACCGTGCACTTGGCTTCCAGGCAGGGACGCCCCGCGCCTCCTGCAGGTCTTGGCACAGGGGCTGCTTCCCCTGAGCGGAGGCTGTGGGCGGCAGCCCAGACACGCAGGGGCAGGCCCCAACCACCTGCACACGTCTCTGCTGGTTGGGAGAGCACTAGGGAAATGACGTCTGTCAGGCACCTTCTGGGCGCTCACGGAGTCAGCCTCCGGGTGTGTGGGGCTGCAGACCACAGCCAGGGGCCCTGGGAAGCCTGGTGCTCTCCGTGCTGTGCTGAGTCTGGGCGCCCAAGCGAGCGCTGGAGGAGCCCTGCACTTGCCATTCCCTTCCCTATGACAGAGCTCTCACGGCTGGAGGGCTTGGCAGCGGGCACCCCACCGGCCCCTAAGCCCTCCGCAAGGACGCCTGGGGACTAGGTGCAAAGGCAAGGCAGGAGTGGAGCTGAGGCCAGGAAGGCGCCAGGAGCGTCTGCCTGTCTGGCGCAGCCTGCTCCTTCCCGGGCAGGAAGCCTAGCAGCGAGGCAAGTCTGGGCGAGGCTCGCCCAGGGCAGAGCAGCCTCACGCCAGCAACTCTGCCAGATCGGGCCTCTGAGCAGAGCTGGAGCTCTGCCGTACTGGAGGCTCACTGGGCTCCGCCCAAGGAGTGATTGCAGACGCACGCAGCTGGGCTGCCTCCTCTTCTCCCGAGGAGGCTCGCTTCCCGCGTGCTGTGCACTAGGTTTCCAGGCGGGGGCGCCCCGCGCCTCCTACAGGTCTTGCCTCAGGGGCTGCTTCCCTGGAGCTGGGGCTGCCGGCGGGAGCCCAGACACGCAGGGGCAGGCCCCACCACCTGCACACGTCTCTGCTGGGGAGCAGAGCGCTAGGGACATGACGTCTGTCAGGCACCTTCTGGGCGCCCACGGAGTCAGCCTCCGGGAGTGTAGGGCTGCAGACCACAGCCAGGGGACCTGGGAGCCTTGTGCTCTCCGTGCGGCGCTGAGTCTGGGCGGCCAAGCAACCGCTGGTGGAGCCCTGCACTTGCCCTCCCCTCCCCTCTACGAGAGGCCTCACTGCTGGAGGGCTTGGCAGTGTGCAAGCCACCGGCTCCTAAGCCTTCCCCAAGGACGCCCGGGGCCTAGATGCAAAGGCAAGGCAGGAGTGGAGCTGAGGCCAGGAAGGCGCCAGTGGCCTCTCCCAGCATCGCACAACCTGCTCCTTCCTGGGCAGCAAGCCTAGCAGCGAGGCAAGCGTGGGCAAGTCTCGCCCAGGGCAGAGCAGCCTCGCGCAAGGCACTTGACTAGATCCGGCCTCTGAGCAGAGCTGGAGCTCTGCCGTCCTGGAGGCACACTCGGCTCGGCCCAAGCAGGGATTGCAGCTGCACGCGTCTTGGCTCCCTCGACTCTTCCCAAGGAGGCTCGCTTCCAAGCGGACCGTGCACTTGGCTTCCAGGCAGGGACGCCCCGCGCCTCCTGCAGGTCTTGGCACAGGGGCTGCTTCCCCTGAGCGGAGGCTGTGGGCGGCAGCCCAGACACGCAGGGGCAGGCCCCAACCACCTGCACACGTCTCTGCTGGTTGGGAGAGCACTAGGGAAATGACGTCTGTCAGGCACCTTCTGGGCGCTCACGGAGTCAGCCTCCGGGTGTGTGGGGCTGCAGACCACAGCCAGGGGCCCTGGGAAGCCTGGTGCTCTCCGTGCTGTGCTGAGTCTGGGCGCCCAAGCGAGCGCTGGAGGAGCCCTGCACTTGCCATTCCCTTCCCTATGACAGAGCTCTCACGGCTGGAGGGCTTGGCAGCGGGCACCCCACCGGCCCCTAAGCCCTCCGCAAGGACGCCTGGGGACTAGGTGCAAAGGCAAGGCAGGAGTGGAGCTGAGGCCAGGAAGGCGCCAGGAGCGTCTGCCTGTCTGGCGCAGCCTGCTCCTTCCCGGGCAGGAAGCCTAGCAGCGAGGCAAGTCTGGGCGAGGCTCGCCCAGGGCAGAGCAGCCTCACGCCAGCAACTCTGCCAGATCGGGCCTCTGAGCAGAGCTGGAGCTCTGCCGTACTGGAGGCTCACTGGGCTCCGCCCAAGGAGTGATTGCAGACGCACGCAGCTGGGCTGCCTCCTCTTCTCCCGAGGAGGCTCGCTTCCCGCGTGCTGTGCACTAGGTTTCCAGGCGGGGGCGCCCCGCGCCTCCTACAGGTCTTGCCTCAGGGGCTGCTTCCCTGGAGCTGGGGCTGCCGGCGGGAGCCCAGACACGCAGGGGCAGGCCCCACCACCTGCACACGTCTCTGCTGGGGAGCAGAGCGCTAGGGACATGACGTCTGTCAGGCACCTTCTGGGCGCCCACGGAGTCAGCCTCCGGGAGTGTGGGGCTGCAGACCACAGCCAGGGGACCTGGGAGCCTTGTGCTCTCCGTGCGGCGCTGAGTCTGGGCGGCCAAGCAACCGCTGGTGGAGCCCTGCACTTGCCCTCCCCTCCCCTCTACGAGAGGCCTCACTGCTGGAGGGCTTGGCAGTGTGCAAGCCACCGGCTCCTAAGCCTTCCCCAAGGACGCCCGGGGCCTAGATGCAAAGGCAAGGCAGGAGTGGAGCTGAGGCCAGGAAGGCGCCAGTGGCCTCTCCCAGCATCGCACAACCTGCTCCTTCCTGGGCAGCAAGCCTAGCAGCGAGGCAAGCGTGGGCAAGTCTCGCCCAGGGCAGAGCAGCCTCGCGCAAGGCACTTGACTAGATCCGGCCTCTGAGCAGAGCTGGAGCTCTGCCGTCCTGGAGGCACACTCGGCTCGGCCCAAGCAGGGATTGCAGCTGCACGCGTCTTGGCTCCCTCGACTCTTCCCAAGGAGGCTCGCTTCCAAGCGGACCGTGCACTTGGCTTCCAGGCAGGGACGCCCCGCGCCTCCTGCAGGTCTTGGCACAGGGGCTGCTTCCCCTGAGCGGAGGCTGTGGGCGGCAGCCCAGACACGCAGGGGCAGGCCCCAACCACCTGCACACGTCTCTGCTGGTTGGGAGAGCACTAGGGAAATGACGTCTGTCAGGCACCTTCTGGGCGCTCACGGAGTCAGCCTCCGGGTGTGTGGGGCTGCAGACCACAGCCAGGGGCCCTGGGAAGCCTGGTGCTCTCCGTGCTGTGCTGAGTCTGGGCGCCCAAGCGAGCGCTGGAGGAGCCCTGCACTTGCCATTCCCTTCCCTATGACAGAGCTCTCACGGCTGGAGGGCTTGGCAGCGGGCACCCCACCGGCCCCTAAGCCCTCCGCAAGGACGCCTGGGGACTAGGTGCAAAGGCAAGGCAGGAGTGGAGCTGAGGCCAGGAAGGCGCCAGGAGCGTCTGCCTGTCTGGCGCAGCCTGCTCCTTCCCGGGCAGGAAGCCTAGCAGCGAGGCAAGTCTGGGCGAGGCTCGCCCAGGGCAGAGCAGCCTCACGCCAGCAACTCTGCCAGATCGGGCCTCTGAGCAGAGCTGGAGCTCTGCCGTACTGGAGGCTCACTGGGCTCCGCCCAAGGAGTGATTGCAGACGCACGCAGCTGGGCTGCCTCCTCTTCTCCCGAGGAGGCTCGCTTCCCGCGTGCTGTGCACTAGGTTTCCAGGCGGGGGCGCCCCGCGCCTCCTACAGGTCTTGCCTCAGGGGCTGCTTCCCTGGAGCTGGGGCTGCCGGCGGGAGCCCAGACACGCAGGGGCAGGCCCCACCACCTGCACACGTCTCTGCTGGGGAGCAGAGCGCTAGGGACATGACGTCTGTCAGGCACCTTCTGGGCGCCCACGGAGTCAGCCTCCGGGAGTGTAGGGCTGCAGACCACAGCCAGGGGACCTGGGAGCCTTGTGCTCTCCGTGCGGCGCTGAGTCTGGGCGGCCAAGCAACCGCTGGTGGAGCCCTGCACTTGCCCTCCCCTCCCCTCTACGAGAGGCCTCACTGCTGGAGGGCTTGGCAGTGTGCAAGCCACCGGCTCCTAAGCCTTCCCCAAGGACGCCCGGGGCCTAGATGCAAAGGCAAGGCAGGAGTGGAGCTGAGGCCAGGAAGGCGCCAGTGGCCTCTCCCAGCATCGCACAACCTGCTCCTTCCTGGGCAGCAAGCCTAGCAGCGAGGCAAGCGTGGGCAAGTCTCGCCCAGGGCAGAGCAGCCTCGCGCAAGGCACTTGACTAGATCCGGCCTCTGAGCAGAGCTGGAGCTCTGCCGTCCTGGAGGCACACTCGGCTCGGCCCAAGCAGGGATTGCAGCTGCACGCGTCTTGGCTCCCTCGACTCTTCCCAAGGAGGCTCGCTTCCAAGCGGACCGTGCACTTGGCTTCCAGGCAGGGACGCCCCGCGCCTCCTGCAGGTCTTGGCACAGGGGCTGCTTCCCCTGAGCGGAGGCTGTGGGCGGCAGCCCAGACACGCAGGGGCAGGCCCCAACCACCTGCACACGTCTCTGCTGGTTGGGAGAGCACTAGGGAAATGACGTCTGTCAGGCACCTTCTGGGCGCTCACGGAGTCAGCCTCCGGGTGTGTGGGGCTGCAGACCACAGCCAGGGGCCCTGGGAAGCCTGGTGCTCTCCGTGCTGTGCTGAGTCTGGGCGCCCAAGCGAGCGCTGGAGGAGCCCTGCACTTGCCATTCCCTTCCCTATGACAGAGCTCTCACGGCTGGAGGGCTTGGCAGCGGGCACCCCACCGGCCCCTAAGCCCTCCGCAAGGACGCCTGGGGACTAGGTGCAAAGGCAAGGCAGGAGTGGAGCTGAGGCCAGGAAGGCGCCAGGAGCGTCTGCCTGTCTGGCGCAGCCTGCTCCTTCCCGGGCAGGAAGCCTAGCAGCGAGGCAAGTCTGGGCGAGGCTCGCCCAGGGCAGAGCAGCCTCACGCCAGCAACTCTGCCAGATCGGGCCTCTGAGCAGAGCTGGAGCTCTGCCGTACTGGAGGCTCACTGGGCTCCGCCCAAGGAGTGATTGCAGACGCACGCAGCTGGGCTGCCTCCTCTTCTCCCGAGGAGGCTCGCTTCCCGCGTGCTGTGCACTAGGTTTCCAGGCGGGGGCGCCCCGCGCCTCCTACAGGTCTTGCCTCAGGGGCTGCTTCCCTGGAGCTGGGGCTGCCGGCGGGAGCCCAGACACGCAGGGGCAGGCCCCACCACCTGCACACGTCTCTGCTGGGGAGCAGAGCGCTAGGGACATGACGTCTGTCAGGCACCTTCTGGGCGCCCACGGAGTCAGCCTCCGGGAGTGTGGGGCTGCAGACCACAGCCAGGGGACCTGGGAGCCTTGTGCTCTCCGTGCGGCGCTGAGTCTGGGCGGCCAAGCAACCGCTGGTGGAGCCCTGCACTTGCCCTCCCCTCCCCTCTACGAGAGGCCTCACTGCTGGAGGGCTTGGCAGTGTGCAAGCCACCGGCTCCTAAGCCTTCCCCAAGGACGCCCGGGGCCTAGATGCAAAGGCAAGGCAGGAGTGGAGCTGAGGCCAGGAAGGCGCCAGTGGCCTCTCCCAGCATCGCACAACCTGCTCCTTCCTGGGCAGCAAGCCTAGCAGCGAGGCAAGCGTGGGCAAGTCTCGCCCAGGGCAGAGCAGCCTCGCGCAAGGCACTTGACTAGATCCGGCCTCTGAGCAGAGCTGGAGCTCTGCCGTCCTGGAGGCACACTCGGCTCGGCCCAAGCAGGGATTGCAGCTGCACGCGTCTTGGCTCCCTCGACTCTTCCCAAGGAGGCTCGCTTCCAAGCGGACCGTGCACTTGGCTTCCAGGCAGGGACGCCCCGCGCCTCCTGCAGGTCTTGGCACAGGGGCTGCTTCCCCTGAGCGGAGGCTGTGGGCGGCAGCCCAGACACGCAGGGGCAGGCCCCAACCACCTGCACACGTCTCTGCTGGTTGGGAGAGCACTAGGGAAATGACGTCTGTCAGGCACCTTCTGGGCGCTCACGGAGTCAGCCTCCGGGTGTGTGGGGCTGCAGACCACAGCCAGGGGCCCTGGGAAGCCTGGTGCTCTCCGTGCTGTGCTGAGTCTGGGCGCCCAAGCGAGCGCTGGAGGAGCCCTGCACTTGCCATTCCCTTCCCTATGACAGAGCTCTCACGGCTGGAGGGCTTGGCAGCGGGCACCCCACCGGCCCCTAAGCCCTCCGCAAGGACGCCTGGGGACTAGGTGCAAAGGCAAGGCAGGAGTGGAGCTGAGGCCAGGAAGGCGCCAGGAGCGTCTGCCTGTCTGGCGCAGCCTGCTCCTTCCCGGGCAGGAAGCCTAGCAGCGAGGCAAGTCTGGGCGAGGCTCGCCCAGGGCAGAGCAGCCTCACGCCAGCAACTCTGCCAGATCGGGCCTCTGAGCAGAGCTGGAGCTCTGCCGTACTGGAGGCTCACTGGGCTCCGCCCAAGGAGTGATTGCAGACGCACGCAGCTGGGCTGCCTCCTCTTCTCCCGAGGAGGCTCGCTTCCCGCGTGCTGTGCACTAGGTTTCCAGGCGGGGGCGCCCCGCGCCTCCTACAGGTCTTGCCTCAGGGGCTGCTTCCCTGGAGCTGGGGCTGCCGGCGGGAGCCCAGACACGCAGGGGCAGGCCCCACCACCTGCACACGTCTCTGCTGGGGAGCAGAGCGCTAGGGACATGACGTCTGTCAGGCACCTTCTGGGCGCCCACGGAGTCAGCCTCCGGGAGTGTGGGGCTGCAGACCACAGCCAGGGGACCTGGGAGCCTTGTGCTCTCCGTGCGGCGCTGAGTCTGGGCGGCCAAGCAACCGCTGGTGGAGCCCTGCACTTGCCCTCCCCTCCCCTCTACGAGAGGCCTCACTGCTGGAGGGCTTGGCAGTGTGCAAGCCACCGGCTCCTAAGCCTTCCCCAAGGACGCCCGGGGCCTAGATGCAAAGGCAAGGCAGGAGTGGAGCTGAGGCCAGGAAGGCGCCAGTGGCCTCTCCCAGCATCGCACAAACCTGCTCCTTCCTGGGCAGCAAGCCTAGCAGCGAGGCAAGCGTGGGCAAGTCTCGCCCAGGGCAGAGCAGCCTCGCGCAAGGCACTTGACTAGATCCGGCCTCTGAGCAGAGCTGGAGCTCTGCCGTCCTGGAGGCACACTCGGCTCGGCCCAAGCAGGGATTGCAGCTGCACGCGTCTTGGCTCCCTCGACTCTTCCCAAGGAGGCTCGCTTCAAGCGGACCGTGCACTTGGCTTCCAGGCAGGGACGCCCCGCGCCTCCTGCAGGTCTTGGCACAGGGGCTGCTTCCCCTGAGCGGAGGCTGTGTGGCGGCAGCCCAGACACGCAGGGCAGGCCCCAACCACCTGCACACGTCTCTGCTGGTTGGGAGAGCACTAGGGAAATGACGTCTGTCAGGCACCTTCTGGGCGCTCACGGAGTCAGCCTCCGGGTGTGTGGGGCTGCAGACCACAGCCAGGGGCCCTGGGAAGCCTGGTGCTCTCCGTGCTGTGCTGAGTCTGGGCGCCCAAGCGAGCGCTGGAGGAGCCCTGCACTTGCCATTCCCTTCCCTATGACAGAGCTCTCACGGCTGGAGGGCTTGGCAGCGGGCACCCCACCGGCCCCTAAGCCCTCCGCAAGGACGCCTGGGGACTAGGTGCAAAGGCAAGGCAGGAGTGGAGCTGAGGCCAGGAAGGCGCCAGGAGCGTCTGCCTGTCTGGCGCAGCCTGCTCCTTCCCGGGCAGGAAGCCTAGCAGCGAGGCAAGTCTGGGCGAGGCTCGCCCAGGGCAGAGCAGCCTCACGCCAGCAACTCTGCCAGATCGGGCCTCTGAGCAGAGCTGGAGCTCTGCCGTACTGGAGGCTCACTGGGCTCCGCCCAAGGAGTGATTGCAGACGCACGCAGCTGGGCTGCCTCCTCTTCTCCCGAGGAGGCTCGCTTCCCGCGTGCTGTGCACCAGGCTTCCAGGCGGGGGCGCCCCGCGCCTCCTACAGGTCTTGGCTCAGGGGCTGCTTCCCTGGAGCTGGGGCTGCCGGCGGGAGCCCAGACACGCAGGGGCAGGCCCCACCACCTGCACACGTCTCTGCTGGGGAGCAGAGCGCTAGGGACATGACGTCTGTCAGGCACCTTCTGGGCGCCCACGAGTCAGCCTCCGGGAGTGTGGGGCTGCAGACCACAGCCAGGGGACCTGGGAGCCTTGTGCTCTCCGTGCGGCGCTGAGTCTGGGCGGCCAAGCAACCGCTGGTGGAGCCCTGCACTTGCCCTCCCCTCCCCTCTACGAGAGGCCTCACAGCTGGAGGGCTTGGCAGTGTGCAAGCCACCGGCTCCTAAGCCTTCCCCAAGGACGCCCGGGGCCTAGATGCAAAGCAAGGCAGGAGTGGAGCTGAGGCCAGGAAGGCGCCAGTGGCCTCTCCCAGCATCGCACAACCTGCTCCTTCCTGGGCAGCAAGCCTAGCAGCGAGGCAAGCGTGGGCAAGTCTCGCCCAGGGCAGAGCAGCCTCGCGCAAGGCACTTGACTAGATCCGGCCTCTGAGCAGAGCTGGAGCTCTGCCGTCCTGGAGGCACACTCGGCTCGGCCCAAGCAGGGATTGCAGCTGCACGCGTCTTGGCTCCCTCGACTCTTCCCAAGGAGGCTCGCTTCCAAGCGGACCGTGCACTTGGCTTCCAGGCAGGGACGCCCCGCGCCTCCTGCAGGTCTTGGCACAGGGGCTGCTTCCCCTGAGCGGAGGCTGTGGGCGGCAGCCCAGACACGCAGGGGCAGGCCCCAACCACCTGCACACGTCTCTGCTGGTTGGGAGAGCACTAGGGAAATGACGTCTGTCAGGCACCTTCTGGGCGCATCACGGAGTCAGCCTCGGGTGTGTGGGGCTGCAGACCACAGCCAGGGGCCCTGGGAAGCCTGGTTGCTCTCCGTGCTGTGCTGAGTCTGGGCGCCCAAGCGAGCGCTGGAGGAGCCCTGCACTTGCCATTCCCTTCCCTATGACAGAGCTCTCACGGCTGGAGGGCTTGGCAGCGGCACCCCACCGGCCCCTAAGCCCTCCGCAAGGACGCCTGGGGACTAGGTGCAAAGGCAAGGCAGGAGTGGAGCTGAGGCCAGGAAGGCGCCAGGAGCGTCTGCCTGTCTGGCGCAGCCTGCTCCTTCCCGGGCAGGAAGCCTAGCAGCGAGGCAAGTCTGGGCGAGGCTCGCCCAGGGCAGAGCAGCCTCACGCCAGCAACTCTGCCGATCGGGCCTCTGAGCAGAGCTGGAGCTCTGCCGTACTGGAGGCTCACTGGGCTCCGCCCAAGGAGTGATTGCAGACGCACGCAGCTGGGCTGCCTCCTCTTCTCCACGAGGAGGCTCGCTTCCCGCGTGCTGTGCACTAGGTTTCCAGGCGGGGGCGCCCCGCGCCTCCTACAGGTCTTGCCTCAGGGGCTGCTTCCCTGGAGCTGGGGCTGCCGGCGGGTAGCCCAGACACGCAGGGGCAGGCCCCACCACCTGCACACGTCTCTGCTGGGG